>NC_049204.1:60566417-60578917 GCF_013347855.1 Anguilla anguilla | reverse complement strand
AAGGGAGGGAGGGAGAGAGGAAGAGTGAGAGAGAGACAGCGTGAGAGAAAGAGAGAGAGAAATGCAGAAACACAGTAAGACTGTCCCACCCAGCCCGCAGTGCCTCTTGTAGTGTCATAGTCACCCCCCCCAACCCCCCCGCCCCCGCTCCCGCAGCCTCGCTCTAAAGCCCCACCCTCAAGCCCTGCCCACCCATCATTAGCAAAAATAGCCGCAGCCCCACCCAAGGACTGGAGAGAAGGGCCAGGATGAGTCACTCCCCCTCTGTCTCAGTCAAAAAAATAACTGGCAAGTTTTGACACTAGTGGTTAACCAAACATTGTGAGACAATGGCCACTGTTCACAAAAAAACACGTACTGCTGGTGTTCTCAATAGGCACACAAAAAAAACAACAAAAAAAAAACAACAAAAAAAAAGCAGGGAATCCCTTCTCTCCTATGATTGTGCAGTAGTTTGTAGACAGTCCCTAACTATTCCAATCACTCCACTGCACTCCATTGTAGTTTTGTAATTCAATTGTTGTTTGCAGACACTCCCTGCTGTTTCAGTTGCTCCAGCTACGACATCTGCAACCAATCACCGTGGGGTTGGTTACAGTCAGCGGCTCACGATTAACTGAACGCAAACAAAGCTTGAGGTATGATGCAGGAATGAATGGGGTAAATAAATTTAAGGGGTGGGGGGGGGGGGTTCTAAATCACCCCAACCACATCCTCGAGTCCCAGTGAATCAGAGACTGTGACACATTTTTCCACAGTGGCATGCTGGAAGGCCTGACAACCTGAAGACCAGAGACCCTTTCCCTCTAAAAGGTCACAGATCTGACCCCCCCCCCTGCAAATTCTAGTGTGAAGAAAAACGAAAATGAACGGAGTAAAAGTCCCGCCAGTCTGCTGACTGGTTGCCAGGGGAAACGATCAACAAACAGAGAAGTGGTGAAAATAAAGAGGGAGGAACCAGAGAGGAAAAGAAACAGAGAGAGAGCGAGAAAGAGAGGAGAGAGAGAGAGAGAGAGAGAGAGAGTGAGTGAGAGTCAGTGAGAGAGAGAGAGAGAGAGAGTGAACGGGTGAGCTGGATAAAAAGGGACAGATAGAAACAGAGGGATGTGGGGACAGAGAGAGTGAGAAAGAAGAGAGAGAGTGAGAGAGAGAGAGAGAGAGAGAGTGAGAGAGAGAGAGAGTGAGAGAGAGAGAGAGTGAGAGCTATTCGCTCGGATGGGATTAGCACATGACCGTAGTCCCAGCTGACCAAATTGAACCCCCCTTCCGGCGTGTGCCGTTCCTCCTCCTGTCTGGAGAAGCAACCTTGAAAAATTAAGCGTTACGGTGAAGAGAAAAGCTAGCACTTAAATTTAAAATGTTACTCATTACATATTAAACTATAATATACTATTAAAATATTCCAGCGCTTCACAATATATGGACAAATATCCAAAATACATGGGTGTGAATGCATTTTGGTGGTGTATTTTTCCAAAAAGTCCACATATTTACAAAATACTGGAGTATATTCCCTTACCATAGGGGTAAGAAAAGAACAGGTTTGACTGAATCCAGGCCTTACATGCAGAAGTGTCATGCTCTTACCCTCCCCCCCTCCCCCCGCCCACCACCACACAAACACAGACGGAATTGTTTACCCTTTCCATGTTTCCATGGGAACAACAGGTTAATTACATCCAGAGTTGCCTAGGGTGATGTCATGGAACATCTTTCTTTGGGGCAGTGCAGATCCCCCGTACACAGATGTGAAATCACCATCACCATCATCATCATCATCATCATCATCCTCATTATTGTCATCATCGAACTCTGTTCATACAGTATTGTATCTACAGCACCTCAAAAGACAGCACAACTCAATTCCAAGCTATTGACAAATATTGACTGGATTAAGTGGCATAGCCTGCGGTCAGCTCCTGGGTTCCTGGTCCTGAGTTCTGGTTCCGGTTCTCTTACCATTCTGGTACCAGAGCATCTGGAAGCCCGAGAGTGCGGTAGAGTAGTCGGACCGGAACACCACGTGCAGGGTGGAGCCGGTGGTGGTGTTGGGCGGAGGGGGCGTGTTCCCGCAGAAAGAGCCAATCAGAGGGGCCTGCTCGTTCGGCCCGTCGTGCAGCTGAAACCAGAGAAGAAGAGAGGATGCGGTGAAGCAGTCGGAGGGCCGGACTCTCTGGAGGACTGAAGGTCCAGCTGCTGCATCATCACAATACCAGGACTGTCCTCGTAATGTTTGAAACAAACAAAAAAAGTTTTTGTTGTTCACCGTTTTGGTTATTCAACATGTGGTCTCCCTCCTTTGGCCATCGCTTTCGAGCTGGCCATGACACACTTCACACTCAACAGAAGTTAACAATAATTTAGCACTAATGAAAAAATCAAAATTTATATGGTTTCAGTTGGAAATTAAACTGAGTATCGTAAAACAAAATGACTGTAAGTAATGGCGGAGCGGAAAATTCAAGCCACTGTCATTAGGTAAGAAAGGCACTTCTGTTGTATTCATGAGGTGCAATAAACAAAACAAAAATCCAATAAACTACAAGATTTTAAAAATGCATCAAAAAAAGGCAGCAGTCTGGATTATACCAGTAATTTCCATCTCAAGTGTTAGTGACAACATTTTGACTCTGGAGGGTTCAGTCTCTGCCAACTGGTGAATGAAGCTGTGAAGTTCTGACAAAAATGAGGTGCCGTTATGGAAAGTGGAAATAGTGTGTTAGTGTGAGTGTGTGTGTGTGTGTGCGTCTGTGTGTGTGTGTGTGTGTGCGCACAGACCTTGTGAGGACCTGTTGCTATTGCTGCAGCTCTCGTGGCCTGAGTGCAGAAGGACCTCTCAGAGGAGGTGACAGAAACACAAGGAGACCCGTCATCTGCGCTGGACGTGTGACTGCAGCCGACTCTGGCAGGTCTGGTGCACCAGAACCCTGTTCAGCGCTCTGCTAGTCTGGTCTGGTACACCAGAACCTGCTTAGTGCTCTGCTGGTCTGATCTGGTACACCAGAACCCCACTCAGTGATCTTCTGGTCTGGTCTGGTACACCAGAACCCCGCTCAGCTCTCTGTTGGTCTGGTCTGGTACACCAGAACCATGCTCAGCGCTCTGCTGGTCTGGTCTGGTACACCAGAACCCCACTCAGTGATCTGCTGGTCTGGTCTGGTACACCAGAACCCCGCTCAGCACTCTGTTGGTCTGGTCTGGTACACCAGAACCCTGCTGTCTAGGATTGACAAGTCCAATACTGACCAACATGTTGATTCTGAGATTAATTAGAATAGAATAGAATAAAACAGAATCCATGTAGCCATCAAGCTGCCGCAACAATGGCTTCCCTCACACAACCTTCCCCCCAAAATTAGGAGAGGGCAAGTCCCTCCCCAGTTTTCCATCAGGAGCGTGATGGTGTCGGGCTGAAGAAACGCACATTCGGAAGAAACGTTTTTGATCTCGAGGAACAGAGGCGGGGAAATTAGATCCGGGGAGGGGGGGGGGGGAACGCAACCAGATGGTGGGACCGCATCCCACGCAAGGATCATGAGAAAGCTGGTTTTCGTTTTCCCATAATGCACCCCAGCCCACACCAGCGCACACTAAAAAGTATGTGACTGTGAGCATGCTGTGTAATTAGCAGCGTAAAGCTCACGTTTAGATGTTTTTATTCTCTTCACAGCAGGCTCGACGCGTAGCCTGTCCCTCTTCATACCAGTGTGCGGTCCTGTAATTACAGACCATATAATGGGAATGCTGTACTTCATGTATGATCTACATATTTTCATGTTCGTTATCGTAATGAGTGTATATATACAAGCTCTTCTTTTATCTGTCCTGCATACGTATTTTTAAAAATCTATCAACAGATTCTCTTTCTTATTGTGCAAATAAATTTAAGAACATTAAACGGTCATTCGGGTTGTTTAGCGGTCTGATTACAGCCAATCAGACATGATTTTTTTTTTTGCAGAGGATAAAAAGTAGTGTAGCGCTGAGGATGATGAATAAGACTAGGACAAGAATAACTGACAGGCTTAAGAGTCAGTGCCGGCGAAAAGAAGCATTAACCCTAACTGGAAGCCCGTATGGCCAAAACATGCAGCGATTCAGACTTTCAGAGGTGCTCAGCGACAGAAACAGATCAGAAGATGAAGATGAAGACTGAAGTTCAAACCTTCGGCTAACCAACTGCCACAACGGTCAGAAACAGAAAGACAGAGAGAAAGATGAAGACTGAAGTTCAAAGCTTCGGCTAACCAACTGCCACAACGGTCAGAAACAGAGAGAGAGAGAGGAAGATAAAGACTGAAGTTCAAAGCCTCGGCAAACTAACGGCTCCAAGAGCCTCCAACGGACAACTCAGGATCATGAGCGGTGTGTTTGGGTTTCCCCGGTGACAGGAAAGCCGAGCCAAAGGTGACATTCAAGTCTTTGTAAAACCACACCGGCATCAGACACCGTGAACCGAGCAGTGAACCAGACAGTGAAATCTTCCCTCCCTCCCAACCCCAGAAAAAGTCTAACCTCCTAATGACCCTCTAACACTGCCAGCTAAAAGCTCTTAATGACTGTGCCACTTTAAAGTAAAGCCAGAGGCCTTTTCATGTCCTGCAATCCATTAAATGGCTGAGAAAAAAAAAACATTTTTAATGATTGCACAGTGTGACTATAAAAAGCTCCACATCCCTGTATCCTGCAGTGTGAACGATCTCAAGGTTAAACCATGTAGTCTGAAGCCTACTTATAGTCCAGACTGAGGACTACAGAGTGACTCAAACACTGAATCCCCACCAGCGTTGTTTTTTTTTTTTTTTTGCTTGCTATTGCTCAAACTTCCTTCTGCTTCACTGCAGGTGTTCCTCCTCCTTTTGTCCGTTAAGTTGCACTTATAATACATCCACTTCCTTTTCCTCTGCAACAGATACTCTGCGTGTGTGTGCGTGCGTGTGTGAGTGTGTGCGTGAATGTGTGCAGGGGGAGAGAGAGAGAAGATACCGATAGTTTTGTGTCTCAGTGTGTAAACGATTGTGTGACCGAAAAGTGCACAATTGAAAGGGGTTGAAAATAGCCTCATCGTGCATTTCCTGTTAAAACATTCTGTTTTTGAGGAGTGACTGGCTACCCAGCATCCTCTACAGCAGCTGTACAAATACCGATGACATCACCGGAGATCTATCACCATAGATGTGAGGATGAGACTAGATCTGGCATTCTGTTTATAAAGGAAAAACAAAAACAAATACTCACGCCAGGAGGAACTCCAGCTAAGCACTGCAGGGGGTCCCCATGAGTTCCCCATTCAACATTTTGTGGCAGGGCATTCAAGACCCCCCGAAATTGTCCTCTTATTATATAAATCTGCGGCAGCTAAAATCTCAATCTAAAAAGTCATTGTGCTCCAAGCCTACCTGTTCCTGGGACAGTTTCATATTTTTAAATCTCATATTTAATAAAGTATTGAAATATTGTAATGTACAGGAAATAAACAAAGAAATGTAAAAAAAAAATAAAGCATTTAGTGATTACTTATGAAAGGTAGGTGAACCTTATGGGGGGGGGGTGTAAAATAGATTTTTTTCAGACTGTCTGTCTGTCTGTCTGTCTGCCTGCCTGTCTGCCTGTCTGTATGTGTGTGTGTGTGTCTGTCGGACCTCTCTGGGCCTCACCCTGAGGTAGTCATAGCGACAGGGGGTGGAGTGCTCCAGGTTGAAGGCCAGGAAGGTGTAGTTGACGGTGTTCCCCATGCTGGCCTGGACGGTCCAGCTACAGTTGGAGGCGTGGGGATAGCTGTTGGGGTAGTCAAGGCTCTCAATCACACCCCTGGACTGATTGGCTAAGACCATGCCCTGGCAACCTGCAGGGGGGGGGGGGGGGGGGGGGGGGGGGAGAAAGAGAGAGAGAGAGAGGGAGGGAAGATGAGAGGGAGAGGGAGGGAGGGAGAGAGAGAGAGGGAGGGAAGATGAGAGGGAGAGGGAGGGAGGGAGAGAGAGAGAGGGAGGGAAGATGAGAGGGAGAGGGAGGGAGGGAGAGAGAGAGAGAGGGAGGGAAGATGAGAGGGAGAGGGAGGGAGGGATAGAGAGAGAGAGAGGGAGGGAAGATGAGAGGGAGAGGGAGGGGGGAGAGAGATGAAGAGAGGGGAGGAAAAGAGAAAGAGAGAAAGCTGAGTTATGACCAAAACAGCAAGGGGGCAGTGGCACAATGGGATTTTTAAATGTGGAGGTTGGAGTTCACATGACTTCCCGACTGTCTGACTACTGTAGACCTCTGAAGATTACACACTTTAAAAGCTGACATATTTACAACCACGGCTTGGCTGTTACTGTGCTTTTTACACAGCAACAACCATTTTAAATAGAAAAGAAAAAACAAAGTTTATTTTTATTCAAACTAATTTAAGCTGCGTTTTTCCACCATCAGATTTATCCCTTTATGGTGTAAGATTACAAATATGTGAACAGAATGTCCTTAGCTGAACATTCTAATGCTGTTGTAACAATCAGAACTGGTAATTGAAAGCAGTGGAGAACACTGACTTAGAATTTTGAAAAAAAAAAAAAATCTAAAAAATCTTCTCTTCAAAGGCTTAAAAGTTACTGCACTTGGACCTGCAATGATGGACCTGTCTTGAGCCTGAGGGTTATCAGAGTGTGTCGAAAAAACCTCATCACAGTTAAAGTGTGGGCAGTCCAGGAGAATACTATTTGGACCATGCGGCCAGTTTTCCTCATAGTGCAATGGCCGTTAGCTTTGATCTGCAATTGCAGCCGCAGAAACAAAGAGGGGACAGGGCCCAGAGCCAAGATGGCAGACGCTGGCTTTCAGTTACAGGAAGCGTTGGCTCTTCAAGGCACTGTGGTGTAGAAACAAAAGGAAACAGGATCGTTCCAGCCCAAAAGAAGGCTGGCCAGGACAGTAAAGCCGCAGCTGGGAATTCCTCAGCTTCACTGCAGCCCCTCAAGCTGGCCCTGTCGCCAAGGAAACCGGACAATGGCCGCCGCTGCCGTTCTTTCTGTTCCTGGCACACTGCGGCTCCACTGCATTCAGACCGAGCGCACGAAAATGGGCTAACTGTACCCTACCCAACACATACACACATACCCAACACACACACAGCTAACTGTACCCTGCCCAACACATACACACACACACACACACAGCTAACTGTACCCTGCTCAACACATACACACACACAGCTAACTGTACCCTACCCAACACATACACACACACACACACACACACACACACACAGCTAACTGTACCCTACCCAACACACACACACACACACACACACACACACAGGCTCACACACACACAACACACACCCACAGGCTCACACACACACACACACACAACACACACCCACAGGCTGACACACACACACACACACAGGCTGACACACACACACACAACACACATGCACAGGTTCACACACACAAAGGCTAACACACACACACACACACATACATAACACATCCACAGGCTCAGACACACACACACACAGATCAATAACAGCAAGCGGATGCTGTTACAGGGAGGGAGTGGAGCGGGTTTGATGAAGCGCTTTAGATGTTGAGCACCTTTGTTGTAACTCACCCCCCTTCCATCGCCACCTGGCATTAATTAAATCAATATATCCTCCATCCTGAGAGCTCTGCACTGCATTGACCAATCAGAAGCTCACACCATTGCTCTGGACCAATCAGACCTAGAACTGAGAGTGATCCACAGGGTCCCATCTGAGCCCGGTCTTATCACTGAAGCAATCCCAAAGACTGATGGGTAACTGCTTTATCGATCCCCAAAGGGGAATTTGGGTTGGCAAAGAACAGCGCTGCAACTCAATAAAGCGCAAAAACCGCTAGCCAGTAAACAATTCACAATGTGCATATAACGTACATTTCCACTGTCTACACCTCCCCACTGTCCTCACTAACAGTCTCTGTATGGGACATTTCAGATAACAAGGGGGGAAAAAAGCATCGGTCAATGCAAGAGGTTTTAAAACGTGTTCAGAATTAAATCTGTTCAGCACCAGCTACAGCATTCGAGGGCTGCTGTGGTCTCCGAGATTCGTGTCAAATCCACACGTTCCGAGGTTAAACACCAGATGTTACGGAAACAAGTAATCTCACTGTCTTAACTGTCTCCTAAATTAAAAATTCAGTGAAGATTTCCATTGAAAAAAATAAAAAATTTAGTCTGATATTCGATAGGCTTAATCCATGTCTGGGAAGCCACCACTGAGATTCGTCCAGTTTCAATCTGATCTGGGTTTTAGTTTTAATTTTTTTTTAAACAAAAAACAAACAATTAACAGCATAACTGTGCTGCACAGGAGGAGGCTTCTACTGAGATGGTAATTTAAAATAATTAAACCGAGCATTGCAAACGGTCTGTGTACTCCCCGTCTAGCAGACATTCTTAACTCAATTTTAGAAGAGAGGAATGAAACCCATTCCAAATAAACTAAAAAAAAAAAAAAAAGCTGACTCTGAAAAAACAACATTATTGCCAAACTGGGCACAGACTCCTGGCTCCAAAAGATCCTGTATGAGCTTCCAGCCATGCTCGCATATCCCATGCTCAATAATTCTGCAGGAGAAGAATCTGTTTCATTAATTCATCGACACATCCGTGAAGCTCTCAAACGTATGCAACTGGACCTGGAGCAAAATCAGGAAGGATCTTTAAAATGTTAACTTAATTGTCTTAAGTCATTTCAACTCAGCTATGTTTTAAAGGTATTGCATTTGAAGTTGAAGCGATGGTTTTTCTGTGGTTGGGGGTTGGTTCCCTTTCCAGTAGTTACTTGCTCTGTGCGTAGGGGCAGTGTGTCAGTAGTTACTTACTCTGGGTGAAGGGGCAGTGTGTCAGTAGTTACTTACTCTGTGTGTAGGGGCAGTGTGTCAGTAGTTACTTACTCTGTGTGTAGGGGCAGTGTGTCAGTAGTTACTTACTCTGTGTGTAGGGGAGTGTCTGTAGTTATTCTGTGTGTAGGGGCAGTGTGTCAGTAGTTACTTACTCTGTGTGTAGGGGAGTGTCTGTAGTTATTCTGTGTGTAGGGGCAGTGTGTCAGTAGTCACTTACTCTGTGTGTAGGGGAGTGTCTGTAGTTATTCTGTGTGTAGGGGCAATGTGTCGGTTGTTACTTACTCTGTGTGTAGGGGAGTTTCTGTAGTTATTCTGTGTGTAGGGGCAGTGTGTCAGTAGTCACTTACTCTGTGTGTAGGGGAGTGTTAAGTTACTCTGTGTATAGGGGCAGTGTGTCGGTAGTTACTTACTCTGTGTGTAGGCGGCCAAGAACCCCCCTGCTCCGATGCTGCTGTCGGTCCTCAGTTTGATGTACATCTGCTCCCGGGTAGAGTTGATAACAGGGGGGGTCACTGCCCCACAGAGCTTGGCCAGGACGGGGGCACTGGTGCTGTTTCCATCGTACACCTGAGACAGGTGCGCACAGGCCATTATTTAACCACACACTCCAGTTAACAACACTGTTTATTAACATGTTATCGCCACTGATAAACGGACCAACAGTACGCACACACCTGAATATTTACTTCAAGACATTATAACATTGACAAGTCCTATTCACACACCGACATCTATATTAACATGTTATTATCATCATGAGACTGCTGATCTCAGCAATTCAAATTAACACCAATATACAGTATAGACTTGCCACCCTTACTCACTGTTGCCTACATTAACACGTTATAACGCTGATATAGACATGTCTTCATCAGTCACTGACGCCAATATTAACACGTTATTAAGACAAAGTCCACCACTATCTGCTCATTGTGCATGTAATAGCGCTTATTACCACGTAATAACACATAATACATGTGTAATAAGTGTTGGAAATGGGGTTCGAAAGCGCTCTCCACTCACTGCCAGGTAGTCGTAGGTGCAGCTGCTGCTGGCCTCCAGGTGGAAGTCCCCAAACTGCAGGTGTATGCGGCTGCCTGCGCTCACTTTGATGTGCCAGTAGCACTCGGCGCTGGGGTGGTAGGGCAGGGGGTAGTTCGGAGAGGAGAAGCTGCCCGTGCTGGTGGTCAGGGTCCCTCCACAGCCTGGGGGTGGGAGGAGCGGACAGGAGGAGGGGCATAAGAGGTCAGAAGGTCATAGGTCAGACACCCGAGGGAAGGTAACTGTCGAGGACCTCTATTATGGACCCCTGGTTCTCTATCATAACCAGACGATCAGCTCCCATGGTGCTTTCACACACACACACACACACACCTGACTGAGTGCCATCCCAGTGCGCTGTGAATCCCCTGAAGGTCGCAGAAAAGTCGGAGCGGAATTTTATCCACAGCCTGTTGCTGTGGGAGACCAGCAGGGGTGGCCTCTGGTTGGCGCAGTACGTCCCAATCAGAGGGGAGGTCTCATAGCCCCCATCCCTGCAAGAGAGGAGAACATTGCATCATCGAGATCCACAGTCACCTCGGGGGAGAACATTACATCATCGAGATCCACTGTCACCCTGGGGAGAACATTACATCATCGAGATCCACTGTCACCCCGAGGAGAAAATTACACCACGAGACCTAAGGGGGGGGGGGTCTTACCTGATCTCCAGGTAGTCATATCTGCAGTACGGGGTGTACCCCTCCAGGAGGAAATCTGTGAAGTTGAGCATGATCTGCATGTTGACGCCCACGATGATGCGGTAGATGCACTGGCGGTTGACGGGGTAGTTGAGGGGGTAATTCGGGGAACTCAGCACCCCTGTGGGGGAGGTGAACACCTCACTGCAGTCTGGATTAAGGGGGGGGGGGTGCAGGGTGGGAGGGAGAAACACGTTCATCTTTCATTTTTTCTGCACTAATCACCTATTACCTTTGTCGCCAAGAGCAACCAGAGCTGGCAATTTGTCATAACTATGGAACTACAGCTTTGAATCATACCTGAAACCAGTCCTGCAGATCGCTCAGAATTTTCAGGGGAACATTCAATGTTTAAAATCAAAATGCACAATTATGTAAAATAAGAAGTTTATTGAGAATACTGGCAAAATAAAATGCATTTTCTTTCAAATATTCCCAGTTATTTGCAAAAGATGTTCACTGGTGTTTAAATGTTTCAAGCATTTTCAAAGAATAATTTTAATTAAAGGCAATGAAAGGGTTAGCCATAAATTTTCACAAATTTTGGCAATGATTTTCGGCACTGAACTTAATTTTTTTTAAATTATCTGGACAGTCATGTTTAAAACCTCAAACTTGAAGTTGGAAGTTATGCTAAATCGCCGACCATCCCAAACGTGAGTCAATCGCACAGCTTGGCTTAGTCACTTATGAGCTTATCTGCAGGCACGTGCATCTATCAAGAGCTCCACACTGGTTGCAGACGACGAGGAGAAGATCCACCAATGGCACTGCAAAGAATGCCGTGGCCACCAGACAAGGAAGAGAGGATCCACCAATGACGGAAGAGAATGTTGTGGCCACCAGATAACAGGGAGAAGATCCACCAATTAGAGGACAAAGCATTCCGCGGTCACCGCACAAAGAGGAGAGGGTCCACCAATGAGAGGGAAGAGAATGCTGCGGTCACAACTGAAGGGCATTTGGTTTCTTTACTGCCGTGGATGCAGCAATTAAAAACCCAGAGCTGGCACAGGGATAAATTGCTCTTCTGGCCAGACAGGAATAGCACGGGGCTGAACACTGGGTTGTCTGTGAGAACTCACAGAACACACACTGTTTGTACCAGCCATATCTGGGTTTGGACGGTGCCTCACAGATTGGGCACAAGTATACAGAGAGAGAGAGAGAGAGAAAGAGAGAGAGAAAGAGAGAGAGAGAGAGAGAGAGAGAGAGAGAGAGAGAGAGAGTGGTGCTCTAATAACCCGCCGTCCGAGCGCAGTGGAAAAAGAGTTTCACAGCCGGTGCCGATTTCCCTCTTTCTGGTGCCTGTGTGTCTTCCAGATTAGCCATTTAGAAGGGGCACAAAAAGCCGTTTGTGGAGAGGCTGGAGAGCGCCATTCGCCTTTCGCCGTTCTGGCACCAGAGCGGCCCGGCGGCGGCATGCCACTGTGGGTAAAACAGGCTTCAGGCAATCACTTCAGAGATGTTATTTCGAGGCATAGCTGCAATATTCTGGAGACGCTACTTAATTGTGGAGGTCCCCATAAATGTGTCCCCACAAACAGGTCCCCACAAATATGTCCCCACAAATGTGTCCCCACAAACAGGTCCCCACAAATATGTCCCCACAAACAAGTCCCCACAAATGTGTCCCCACAAACAGGTCCCCGTAAAATGTGTGCCCACAAAAAAATCTATACAATGGAAACAATGCATCTGTTCTCAGTCAATGAACAGGAACTTGTCCCCAACAATGAACAGTGGCTATTGAGACACGTGATCTTGTTTCCATTTCCAGGACCTGCAGAGCTTCTTGAAAGCCAAGGTAGATGTCCTGGCCAGCTTTCGATCATGTAATTTCAGGTTTGTGCCAGTGACATTTATGAGCAATCAGAGCAATTACTGTGCTTTTTTT
>NC_049204.1:60556417-60561417 GCF_013347855.1 Anguilla anguilla | reverse complement strand
AAATACAGCCATACTTCTGCTTTCCCTCCGGAAAACATGACGATTGTTTTGCTCATATCATTAATCTGTAACCGCAAAACAACAGCATCATCTGAGCTATCGTTCAGCGTAGGACAAGCAATTCAACCAAGATCGACACATCATTACAGAACATATGATTCATCTTTGGTCCCTTGTAAAAAAAACTATATATACCTGCAATATAATTTCCCAAAAAAAACAATCATTACAGAGGGGTTTGAAGAACTCGCAAACATGTCGTATCATACTTTTACTGCCCCTTAATGGTACATTATGACAGTTCTGGAGTCCCATTGTAAAAACAAACAGCACAGCCAAACCCGAGGCTTCAGGAGCTGCCATTTTCTATAATTGCAAAAAACTCTTTATTCTTCACTTTACTCCTCCTGTAAAATGACGAATAAAGAGTAGCCTCACCCCCCCCCCCCCCCCCAGCTCACGGGGCAAGGTGGTGTAGCCCCGCCCCCCCCGACCCCCACTCACAGGGCGAGGTGGTGTAGGTGATGTGGAAGCCGCGGTCGCTCACGCTGTAGTCAGAGTGGAAGTGGACCCAGGCGGCGGGCCCGGTGGTCTGGACCGGGGCGGGGGAGCCCGTGCTGCAGAACCTCCCCAGGACAGGGTCGTCCGACAGCAGTCCGTCCCGGATCTACGGCAACGGAACGGGGAGTGAGCACCAAAACGCGCCTTCTACACCCAGGATGCACTGCACTACTGCCAGACACAACCCAGCTGACATCACAGAACCAGGAACACCCTCACACACATGGAACTTTCTTTATGAGACCCCAACATGACAAATGAATGTACGGACCACACTCAGAACACAATGAGATGCAATCAAACATTATAGCTTACAGTAACTCCTCTACAGTTCTCTTTAATGGCAGTGATGTCATAATCATATGACATGATATTATCAACGCTAAATTATCATTGATGGTTGACCATAACCCTGCGTTTTTTATTAATTTATGAATATGATGACTCATGTTAATGAACAACGTTTAGGTCTTACATTAAATGCTTTTTTATTTAAAACATATCTTTTTTAGGTCAGCAAATTTGACTAAACAAGGTAGTTTGTATAATCTCTTTTATAAGAGACTTAAGGACTGACTGCTCATGCCCAGAACAGACGAGCTACGTGTGATGTGGTGCCTCACCTCCAGGTAATCATAGTTACAGTTGTCATGGTGCTCCAGGCTCAGGGTTCCGAAGGCGAATTGGATGAGCAGGCCGGGGTTCACGTTCACCATCCAGTAGCAGTCGCGATTCGGAGGGTAGTTGCCAGGATAACCGGGGGAGTTTATGGACCCATACAGGTCAGTCAGGGATCCCCCACAAACTGGAGAAAGAAAAATAGAGACACCAAAAACACTCACCCTTTGTGGTCACGTAAGGACGGTTGAGAACTCTTCCCTGGAAGAACAGTTTCGCTGAATTATTTAGCACTTAATCCAAACATCACATTTGAACTCGGGAATCATTTTAATTTTCTGCAAAAAAAAATTGTTTAATTGTTTAATTGTTTAATTGTTTAACATGGGTTGTTATTTTAAAGCTAGGACATTTATGTGTTACCTGCTTCAAAGCCAGAATATTCACCTGGTACCTGTTTCAAAACCAGAACACCTGGTTTCTGCTTCAAAACCAGGACACCTGGCCCCGGCTTTAAAGCCAGAACACCTGGTACCTACTTAAAAGCTAAAACACCTGGTACCTGCTTCAAAGCCAGAACACCTGGTACCTGCTTCAAAGCCAAAACATTCACCTGGTACCTGCTTCAAAGCCAGAACACCTGGTACCTGCTTCAAAGCCAGAACATTTACCTGGTACCTGCTTCAAAGCCAGAACACCTGGTACCTGCTTCAAAGCCAGAACATTCACCTGGTACCTGCTTCAAAGCCAGAACACCTGGTACCTGCTTCAAAGTCAGAACATTCACCTGGTACCTGTTTTCAAAGCCAGAACATTCACCTGGTACCTGTTTTCAAAGCCAGCTCGTGTGGTACCTGGTAGCTGGGCCTGAACCCTGGTGTGGTACCTGGTAGCTGGGCCTGAACCCTGGTGCGGTACCTGGTAGCTGGGCCTGAACCCTCGTGTGGTACCTGGTAGCTGGGCCTGAACCCTCGTGCGGTACCTGGTAGCTGGGCCTGAACCCTCGTGTGGTACCTGGTAGCTGGGCCTGAACCCTCGTGCGGTACCTGGTAGCTGGGCCTGAACCCTCGTGCGGTACCTGGTAGCTGGGCCTGAACCCTGGTGCGGTACCTGGTAGCTGGGCCTGAACCCTCGTGCGGTACCTGGTAGCTGGGCCTGAACCCTCGTGCGGTACCTGGTAGCTGGGCCTGAACCCTGGTGCGGTACCTGGTAGCTGGGCCTGAACCCTCGTGCGGTACCTGGTAGCTGGGCCTGAACCCTGGTGCGGTACCTGGTAGCTGGGCCTGAACCCTGGTGCGGTACCTGGTAGCTGGGCCTGAACCCTGGTGCGGTACCTGGTAGCTGGGCCTGAACCCTGGTGCGGTACCTGGTAGCTGGGCCTGAACCCTGGTGCGGTACCTGGTAGCTGGGCCTGAACCCTGGTGCGGTACCTGGTAGCTGGGCCTGAACCCTGGTGTGGTACCTGGTAGCTGGGCCTGAACCCTGGTGCGGTACCTGGTAGCTGGGCCTGAACCCTGGTGCGGTACCTGGTAGCTGGGCCTGAACCCTGGTGCGGTACCTGGTAGCTGGGCCTGAACCTGGTGCGGTACCTGGTAGCTGGGCCTGAACCCTGGTGCGGTACCTGGTAGCTGGGCCTGAACCCTGGTGCGGTACCTGGTAGCTGGGCCTGAACCCTGGTGCGGTACCTGGTAGCTGGGCCTGAACCCTGGTGCGGTACCTGGTAGCTGGGCCTGAACCCTGGTGCGGTACCTGGTAGCTGGGCCTGAACCCTGGTGCGGTACCTGGTAGCTGGGCCTGAACCCTGGTGCGGTACCTGGTAGCTGGGCCTGAACCCTGGTGCGGTACCTGGTAGCTGGGCCTGCCAGGCCACGGTGAAGCCGCCGGCGTTGACGGAGTGGTCGGAGCGGAACCAGAAGTAGAGGGAATTGTGGGAGCTGAGGAGCTCGGCGGGGGCGCTGGTGCCGCAGTAGCGGCCGAGCTGGTGGCCCGCGGCGCTCTCGCCGTCGTGGATCTGCAGGAAGTCGTAGATGCAGTTGGAGCTGCTCTCCAGCTCGAAGTGAGGGAAGGTTATCCGCACGATCTACAGAGAGAGAGAGAGAGAGAGACAGAGAGAAAGAGAGAGAGAGACAGAGAGAAAGAGAGAGAGAGAGAGAGAGAGAGAGAGAGAGAGAGAGGGGGGAGAGAGAGAGAGAGAGAGACAGAGAGAAAGAGAGAGAGAGAGAGAGAGAGAGAGAGAGAGAGAGAGAGAGAGACTAAACAATGAGACACAGACATCCCCCACAGTGAAACAGAGCGCAGCAGTGATGATGTCTTTTCGTAGGCCAACCCGGAAGGTTCTTCCGCCATGGGGTTCCCTCGTCTGATCTCTGATCAGTGCTTTTTTTCCCCATAGCAATTTAGTTTTCTGGAGAAATTAAGGTCCCGCCCACAGAGGGGAAAATTTCCTGCTGAACTTATCGTGAAAGGTGATACATAAACACATCCACTGACCTTATTAGGGTCAACACGAATGACCCAGGCGCAGCTGACCATGTGATCATACTGGTCGCTCCCGGGGGTGTTGGGATAGCTGAAGGTGCCGGCGGGGCCAGTCAGGTACCCTCCACAGGCTGGAGCAAATGGGGAAGGGGGGGGGGGGGGGGGGGGGGGGATTGAGGTCACATGGGGTCACAAAAGGAAGTTACATGAACACTATTGACACTGTTGACACATACATGCACAGACACACACAAACACACATACACGCACATATACACACACAGACATGCACAAACACATACATTCACATACACACACACTCTCACACACACAAACACACATACATACATACACACACACGCACACAACACAAGTACACACAGACACACACACACTCACACACACACACCTTGCTGGGCAGTCTGGCACTGGGGTCCGGTCCACTGTGAAGTGCAGGTACAGCTGTACCCGTTGATTCCGTCGGTGCAGGTACCCCCGTTCTGGCAGGGGTTGCTGACACACTCGTTAATGTTCTGGTCACAGTTGGTCCCCGCCCATCCCGGGTCACATGTGCAGATGTAGCCAGTGGTAGTGCTCTAGGAAACACACACACAGCAATACACAACTGCAGCTTCCTAAACCAGGCATCAATTTACATAGCAGCTATGCTTTCACCATAAATTACATTACATGAGTCACTAGAGGAAGATTAAGATGATGAGCAGTGGAGTTTTTAATCAATGCACAATTCCACTTAACACAGACAGTTTGGGAGTTTACTTCAATCTTTAAGCTCATTGCCCATCACCTCACATGATGCATTCTGGGTACTGTAGTCCATGGTGTACTTGTAGTACTTGTGGACCTAGCGGCCATCGCACATACACACACACACTGGGAATGAGCTGCCTAATTTTCTCCACAGCTGACAAACAGGGCGTAACGAGGGCGATGACCCCATAATCGGCCTATTAAATCCCTACCTCTGAGTCCTCAGTTCCCAGCAGCCCGCTCATTGTTAGCGCTGCCAGCAATCACACACAGCGGCCTTACTGTGCATTCATGCACAGATCAAGCAAAAAAGAAAAAAAAAATTTGGGAAGCAAATGGGAGTCATTCAACCCAAGTCCCTCTCCACAGAAGGCTCTCACACTCCAGTACAGCACACAAACCACAGAGCCAGAGATTAGAGAGGGAAGGGTTTGTCCTCTCATGTCTGGTATCAAATGGGGGGCTGGTATTTTTGGACGGACCTGGGTTAGCATTTGACACGCCTCCGACATGGGCTTGCTCACTTCGGGCCCTGGGAATAAAAGTGTCTCTGTACACGAAGTCTTCACTCT
>NC_049204.1:60526417-60551417 GCF_013347855.1 Anguilla anguilla | reverse complement strand
TTGTGTTGAAGCACTGCACGGGGGGGTTAGTGGAGCAAGGCTTGCTGGGAAGGCTGCACTCGTCCACGTCCGCAGTACAGGCCGGGCTTCCAGCGGGCGCCGCCCACCCCGCATCACAGATGCACTTATACTTGGGCTGATGGACAGACAGACAGACAGACAGACAGGGTTTATTGGAACAGCGAGCAGGACTGTGTGTGTGTATGTGTGTGTGTGTGTGTGTGTGTGCATGCGTCCGTCTGTGCGTCCGTCCTTGTGTGAGTGCGTGTGTGTGTGTGCAGGTGCATATGTGTGTGTATCAGGTTGTGTACCTGGTTGGGTGTGACCCTATCAGAGTCGATGCAGAGTCCATGTACACACAGGTCCTGGCCCCCAGCCTGGCAGTCGTCATAGCGAGAGGTGCAGTGTGGGCCGTACCATTCTGCAGAGCACGTACAACTGGAGGGGGGGGGGGGGGTATAAATAAACACCATAAGAAATTAAATCAAAACAAACAAACAAACAAACAAATAAAGTCCCCACTTTGGCTGCTCCATGCATTCGTTTGTGTTGCAGTCTTCATACAGGGCAAAAGATGCAAGCTACACTGTTCGAGCCCCACTGTGCCGCTCCTAATTCCTGCCAGCGTTCCCGCAGAGCGCTTTGGCGAAGCGTACCGGCGCGGGTCCGCGTGTGGCATACCGCCCCTGGAACGGGACCAGGGGGGCGTCGCCCCGCACCGCTCCAGCAGGTACCGTACAGCCTGTTCCAGGCCCACGTCCAGGAGCGAAGGGTTCGAGACCAAGCTTCCCCCCAAAAGCAGAATCGCCTCCTCGCCTTTTCGCTTGGACGTACCCTCGCACCGCCCACGCAAACAACGGGAGTCTGTGTGTGTGTGCGACTGGCACCGTGTGGCATAACAGCCGCTCGGCGTTGGCACGGCCATCACCGTCGGCAACCACCGCCAGGCACTCTCAGCTCACGGAGCCGCGAGGTCTGCTGGGTTCGAACGGCGCCCGCCGATTCTGGGACCGATTACAGAAGCCGTTTACGCAGCTAAGGCACAGTACCTGGCTTCTGGGGGTCTGAACCAGTTGCCAATTTAAAGGTGGAAATAAACTTTGGCAGGCCCAGCAGGTACCTCAAGGAAAATGGTAAACTGCAGGGGTCCAGAGACTATGCAGCAGACAGGTATTGGAGAGACAGACAGGTGATTTACCTGTAAGACTCAGGTAGTAGAGTGACAGACAGGTGATTTACCTGTAAGACTCAGGCAGTGGAGAGACAGACAGGTGATTTACCTGGGAGATGCTGGCAGTAGAGACAGACAGGTGATTTACCTGTAAGACTCAGGCAGTGGAGTGACAGACAGGTGATTTACCTGGGAGATGCTGGCAGTAGAGACAGACAGGTGATTTACCTGTAAGACTCAGGCAGTGGAGTGACAGACAGGTGATTTACCTGGGAGACGCTGGCAGTAGAGACAGACAGGTGATTTACCTGGGAGACGCTGGCAGTAGAGACAGACAGGTGATTTACCTGGGAGACGCTGGCAGTAGAGACAGACAGGTGATTTACCTGTAAGACCCAGGTGTGTTGACACAGGTGGCTCCATTCTGACAGCCCTGTGAAGTTCCTGTGTAGATCTGACACTCGTTTACGTCCGTGGCACAGATGGGACCCTGGAACACGTGGACAGGTGCTTACCGATAACATCCAGGTATGTGTGTGTGTGTGTGTACATGTGTGCGTGTGGGTGTGTGTGTGTGTGTGTGTGTAAACTGTAGGACTTTTAATAGCCAGCCTCCAGCCTGTGCCACATAACATAAGGAAACTCATCAGGGGAGGCCTGGTGACTCAGTCTACAGTATATTCTATATAATGGTAATTTAATAGCCAGATATGGCAGAAGACAGAGTGGATTTTTACTTATCAGCACTGTGGCTAATCCGAGGCTGCACTGAATATTAGTTGTACAGGAAGATGTTGCCGTGTTATGATTGGTTGCTTGGGAGTCAGTGCAGTCTCTCTGTGCTGACTGGTTGTTTGGGGGCTCTGTGCTGATTGGCTACCGTCTCTCACCTGCCAGTTGTTTGGGCAGATGCAGTGGAAGGCATCCAGCAGGTTCAGGCAGGTACCCCCATTCTGACAGGGGTTACTGCCACAGGTCCTCCTCTGCACCGTCTGCAGAGAGAGAGAGAGAGAGAGAGAGAGAGAGAAAGAGAGGGGTGAGAGAGAGAGAAAGCAAATGAGAGAGTGAGGGAGAGAAATAGCGAAAGAAAGAGGGAGAGACAGAGAGAGAAAGAGAGTGGGAGAGAAACAACAGGACAAGAGAGGGAGATACAGAGTGTGAGAGTGAAAGAGGAGGTGACAGAGTGAGAAAGAGAAGGAAAGACAAAAAGGGAAGTGGTCTTATAGAGGTATTAGAGGTGAGTGCACATTCCTGTGAAAGAACAACAGCAGCAACTGCAGCAACAACAAAGCATTATTTACTGTGCGTGAACAAAGCAATTACCTGTTCGATGGTTTGCACTTTTGACTCCAGTGTTGAAACCTGAAATAAAAGAAAAGTGTGGAAATAAATTAGCAACCCATTTCCACATCAGACAGCACATTATGATTTGAAAAAATATGCATAACAGAAATATAAGACAATTACAAAGCTTATTACACTCAGTTGTTGTGTTTCATCGTGTAACAGAAGCTGTGAGAAAGTTAATTCGGCCCAATATGAAGTATACTACATGGCCAAAAGTATGTGGACACCTGACATCTTGAGAATGCATTAATATGGTGTTGGTCCACCCCTTGCTGCTATGACAACCTCCTCTCTTCTGGGAAGGCTTTATACTAGATGTGGGATCATTGCTCCAGGGATTTGTTTTCATTCAGCCAAAGGAGCATTGGTGAGGTCGGGCACTGATTGGGCTATAAGGCCTGGCTCGCAATTGGCTTTCTAATTGATCCCAAAGGTGTTGGATGGGGATGAGGTCAGTGTTCAATGCAGGCCAGTCAAGTTCTTTTACATCATTCCTGACAAAAACCATATATGGATCTTGCTGTGTGCCCGGAGGTATTGTCATGCTGAAACAGAAAAGGGTCTTCCCCAAACTGTTGGGGAAGCACAGGAATAGAATGTGATTGTATACCGTAGCATTAAGTTTTGCCTTCACTGGAACTAAGGGGCCAAACCATGAAAAACACTCCTTCGTTAGAAGAGGACCCCCCCCCCCCCAGTGTTTCTTTCAGTGTAATAGAGCACAGAGGCAACTTGCTTTAGTGCTGAGCTCATTCAGCTTGTTGGTCACTTCTGGGGAAGTTCCACCGCCGTTCTCTTTGATGTTATTGATGTCATCTTTGTTGATTTTGATCTGGAGAATAGAAGAAGAACTCAAGACTATGTTCACTCAGAAATAGATTCACAAATTTATTTTTAACTTTTTTTTACAATGATTTCCCTAACAGCAAAACAGCGTTGCAGGCAGAGGTTTGTTGTCTGGGCAACAGCCTTTGACTTCCCTCTTACAGAAGCCAGGGTTTGGTCATGTGATACCTTTCAAAACTCTGTGCCTTAAAAGCTCCCTTTACAGTTCCTAACCTGTTGAACATTACACATTCTCGGAAATAAAAGGTACATTTCTGTTCTTTAAGGAACAAATTTCCCAAATGGACCCTGAAAGGTACAACAGAGTTCTCTTTGGATACTTATAAGTACCTTTTACAAGCAAAGAAAGGGACAAATACATTTTTAAGCCCATGGCTAATAAGAACATTTTATTCATATATAGGGTACCACCCCAATAACAAGCGTTTGTACCTTTTTAGGGACTTTTTGGCACCTTTTTCTCTGAGTGTATACATGCCTGTCGGATGTGAGAGGTGGGACACACTGCCTAACTCTCATGGTTGTCCTGCACACAGTCTTAGCTTTTAAGGTCCTAAGTGGATAGTTCAAAAATCAGATCGACTCACCTCTCTCCCGACGTCATTGCATAAACGTTTTTGTCCCGAAAACAAAAACACGCGCTGACTATCTGCTTTCTCACAGGTGCTTAGATAAAGCAATTAAGACAACAGCAAGGGAACAATACCGGGGATTCAAACCTGCAACCTGCAGGTTGCAGGCCCAGTCTCTCACCCATAGCACAGTGCCATAGAGCTAGGCTGTGGGACAGCATGTTCCCATAAGGTTACCAGTTCACTGAATAGCTGAGTTGACCTGCCATTAAAGAGCTGCATTAATGATTAATATTACATCCAAGCAGGGCGGTGCTATGGAGTCCTTATTGCTTTCATGTGTTTGTGAAAGTCATGAAATCACCTGATCTGTGTGCATGCGAGTATGTGTGTTTGTGCATGTGTGTGTATGTATGCGTGTGTGTGTGTGTGCATGTGTGCATATGTGATGCGTGTGAGTGTGTGTGTGTGTGAGGGTGTGTCTGTGTGTGAGTGTGTGTGTGTGCGCATGTGTGTGTGTGTCTGTGTGCGTTCCAGACATTACCTGGCCGATCAGCTGTGTCAGATCCTCGCTCCCCACCTGCACGGTCCCAGAGCCGCTGGTCTGGAAGCGGATGTTTTTGTGATCTCCGGTCGAGAAGATCAGGTGACCGCTGTCTGAAGCCATACGAGGCCTACAGACACGCAACACAGCAACAGTCACACAGATCTAACAAAGCTCAAAGTGTCACTGCTGTTCTTACTCTCTCTCTTTCTCCCTCTCTGGCTTAAACTTTCTCTGTTCTTCTTTCTAACTCATTTGATCTCTCTCTCCCCCTTCCTCTCTATCACTCAGAGAACAGTAATTTACATTGAATTTATCAAATCCACAGATGACATTTGCCTTAATAAGAAAACTTTCCCACTGGCACGGAATAATCAGTTAATAAAATCTGATACCTTAACAAGTAACACTTGGAAATTACCTTTTTCCCTCAGCAAACCTTAAATGTAAAATCATACTTCACTAACTGTAACCGCTTTCACATATATACAAAACACCACACATTTAACAGACAATGCTACAATGATAAAGATTTACTTGATTTCACATCATTGCCTTTGAATTTCAGCCAATCAGTGTTGGGAATATTAGGCCGTTTGTTCACAGCAATCACATGAATCTCCTCCTCTGTGCGGCTTTCCAGGGGATTCCTTTGCCCTTGGGATAAACTGGTATCTCGGGCAGCTCACAAGGCTATTTTAGGGGGTTTTTCCTAAACCAGGAACTGGGAGGCTTATTACTGTTCTTCTCCATCCAGGCCCTTTCGTGGGCCTCTTGTCAAAATTCACTAATTTTGCCCCACCTCGCCTGTCCCTCGTACAAATAAAATCATCACGATCGCTTTCATATACTCCCAAAAAGTCAAATCTGCTGTATATTTTTAATGACCTGCCCCCAACCGCCAGAAATGGGGTTATCACCAAAACCTTGTAATCAGATATCCCACACAACAGCTACCAGGTCTGTGTATCTCACTGTCCCTTGCTAATAGCACTTCAATGCAAATATCATTAGTCATTCCTGATATCTCTCTAAAAAGAGAATCCACTGGTTCATTACTGATAACTACTGATAACAGCATAATTCACAAGTCATACTGATATATTGATATATCTCTACAAGATCACAACTCATTGGTCATTATCCGTATCTCTATAAAACATCCCTGCGACTCATCAGTCCTAACGATATCCCTTATTAAACCAATAACTCACTGGCCATTGCTGATATCCTTCATTAATCCAATAATTCACTGGTCATTTCTGATATCCTTTATTAATCCAATAACTCACTAGTCATTGCTGATATACTTCATTTATCAAATAACTCACTGGCCATTGCTGATATCCCCTAATAATCCAGTAACTCACTGGTCATTGCTGATATCCCTTATCAATCAAATAACTCACTGGTCATTGCTAATATCCTTTATCAATCCAATAACTCACTGGTCATTGCTGATATCCCTCTTATGTCGGGTCCGAGCCCCCTCTCCAGAGTCGCACTGGAGGCTGTTGAGGAGGAGGAGGAGGATGAAGATCAGCCGGTGAAGGTGATGCGTCCGAGCCATGCTGAGAGAGCTGCTCCCAGACGCTCTGCAGACACACTAGTGCCGAGCTCATCCCAAATCGCACCTCTAATCCCCAGCGGGACAGGGGCGCACTTTGCCCCCTTCCCCCTCTCTCAGGACCCAGGCAGCAGGTCCACAGGGCAATAAAACCTCCCAGGCTCAATCACAAGCCTGCTATTGCACTTCAGTACTGCAAGATTGACACAACTCATCATATGATTTCAGAGATGAGTAACCAGAATTCATGTGTGTGTGTGAATGTGTGTGTGCGTGAGAGTGTGCATGCATGTGTGTGTGTGCACACGTGTGCGCAAGAGTGCATGCGTGTGCCTGAGAGTGTGTGTGAGTGCGTGGATGTGCGTGTGTGCATACGCATGTGTGCGCGAGTGTGCGAGCATGCGCGTGTGTGCGTGGGTGTGTGTGTGCGTGAGTGTACGTGCATGCGCGTGTGTGTGCATGTGTGTGAGTCAGTGGGTGTGTGTGTGCGTGAGTGTACGTGCATGCGTGTGTGTGTGTGAGAATGTTAACTATCAGCAGAGCAGAAGTGTGTCACCAGGTCCACTCCCTTCATGGCATGTGCTTGCGTTTCTTTAATGTTGGTGTTGCTCCACGGTTGTATAGAATGTTTTTGTTATCTGGAATTCTCGCCATTTTGACGCGTCAAACAACCTTTCTGACCCGTCAGTCTGGCCTGTGAGCTTCCATGCATGTCTAACCTAAATTTTACACTTGGATGAGCTTTTAATAACTAGCTGTTAATTTTTTTGTGATTTGAGCCACTGGGACGTTGTGAAAGAGCATTTCCAAAATGGAGGTGTATGAAAATGTGGACAAAACAGAAGTTACATCTTCCAGTGTGATGCACAGAAAGTGTCAAATTTCCACAAATAATAACTACAAAAATATTTTATTTGAAACACATTTACAATGTACAAAATTAAAAAAACTTCCCCTTACTTTTCACATACACATAAATAATAACAGTCCATCTTCTCAAAGCAGGAAGTGGACCAGGCAGCATGGCATTCTGGGTAAAAGGAAGTCACTTCTCCTCTCCAGGCTCCGGTTAGCGGGTTAGCGCTCTGGTACCATGCCACGCATCTGCGGCGCTGCATCTTGGCTGCGCTATGCTACGGCTACGTGCTAAAACAGCTACGTGGCGCTGCATCTTAGCTGCGCTACGCTACGGCTACGTGCTAAAACAGCTACGCGGCGCCGCGTTGTTCAGGTCACCCCACCATGAGCGCGATGAGTCGGGCCACCACGTGCACGTTCAGGCTGTTTCCCAGCACGCGATATCGCTGCTTGATCGTGGTGTTCTCCGGAAAGCCTGAAAGAAAATTAATTTTTTAATTTTTTTTAAAAAGGATAATAAAAATCACTACTTTTTTCTCGTTTCTGGCACGCAGGGAGTGTCGTCTCCTCCTCCAGGACAGAGAGATGAAGAGAAACGGAAACGACAGGAGAATCTCTCCACGCAATCGCAGAGAGAGACAAGCTGTGGCACCAGGCTGATCTGGAGTCAGGTAAATACCGAAAAGCTTCTGCAACTGGAAAATGAGGTAAACTGCATCTGCGGGTTTAACTCCAGTCCTGGAGGGCCACAGTGTCTGCAGGTTTAACTCCAGTCCTGGAGGGCCGCAGTGTCTGCAGGTCTAACTCCAGTATTGGAGGGGGCGCTGTGTCTGCCGGTTTAACTCCAGTCCTGGAGGCCCGCAGTGTCTGCGGGTTTAACTCCAGGAGGACAGTTTGAGAACCCCGCTGCAGTTGTGAAGGTTCTCTGAGGACACACTGGGGGGGGGGGGGGGGGGGGGGGGTGTTAACCGCTTTATGAGTTACGAGCGCAGTCAGCCCTCCTGAACGATGGGAAAATCCGGAACATTCCGCCGATGTTAGGACCATCTGGGGGCCATGCATGAAAACCCCCCCCAGGAAAAAGTGGGGGGGGGGGGGGGGCGTTCTCCAGAACAACGGAAAAGACCCTCACCTCACCACGAGGGGTTCAGAGAGCACTGCGCCGCGGCAGGCAATGGGGAAGACTCAAAATGCCAGGCGTGTAAAAACAGCACCATTTTTACATTCTTCATTCAGTTATATCCACCATTTTCTTTTTATTCAAACTCATCCCCCCCCCCCCCTACGGCTGAAGCACACGCACGCCTCTGAAGCATGTGCCCGTGAGCCAGTCACTGCTTTCCACACGCAGGGCAACAGGACAAATAGCGTCACTCAGAGCAGAGCAGTAACCATGACAGCAACAGCACTGTGTGTGTGTGTGTGTGCGTGTGTGTTTATAGTGTACAGTGTGTGTGCACGTGTGTGTGTGTACAGTGTGTGTGTGTGTGTGTGTGTGTGTGTGTACAGTGTGTGCGCGCGTGTGCGTGAGTAGTGTACAGTGTGTGTATGTGTGTGTGTGTGTCTGTAGTGTACAGTGTGTGTGTGTGTGTATAGCGTGCGTGTGGGACACTCACTGAAGTGTGAGGGGAAGCCCATCAGGTTGGCGATTTCTCTGGGGCTGAAGTATCGCAGGCGTAGCTGGGACAGCTGGAGCAGCTTCTGCTCGTCCGTCAGGGAGTCCAGAGCGGCGAACGCCGTCTCCACCTGGGACAGGGGAAACTACCCTTAAAACGGACCAGAGAGCTCCACCCCACCTCCACCCAACACACAGGGTTAATGCAAACGCTTTCCCAATTACCTACACCAGGAGACCTCCACCCAACAGACAGGGCTAACGCTAACGATTCCGTACCTGTGCATCTGTACAGGACTGCAGGACGGAGCCAGTTCCTTCCACATAGTGGCCGTACCTACGGAGGGAGGGAGGGAGAGAGGGAGGGATGGCAGGAGGGAGAAAGGGGGAGAGAGATTAACACAGGAAAAGAGACAGAGATGGGGAAAGAGAGACGGAGAGAGATGTCCATGTATGCAGGCTTTTGACAAGCACTTGTATCCTTCCTCTGTTTTCTGTTACGGTCAGAGAAACTTAAACTTCAGTGCAGAGAGCATGTCTGTGTAACTGGGCCGTATTTCGCGAGTTCCTGGGGGGGGGCGGGACTCGTACCCCTTGGTGAAGCAGACGGACCTCCTGCAGGAGGGCCGGACGATGTCCATGAGCAGGGCGTAGCGGAGGAGGGTCTTCGGGGGCAGGAGGTACTGCCCCATGCCCCGCCCGGCCCCGCCCTCCTCCTCCTTTTCCTCCTCTTCCTCCTCCAGGAAGTCCTGTATCCTCCGGACGGACTCGTCCTCGTCCTGACACCTCTTCTTCTCCAGGTCCCGCGCCGTCTCCATCTTGTAGAGGACACGCCCCTCATCCCGCCCCTCGCTGCTGTTTGGGGCGGGGGCGTGCCTTGGGGCGGAGTTAGGGGTGTGGTCTGCAGAATCGCCTCTTTTTGGTTCGGGGAAGGCCACCAGAACCTGCTGAAAGGGAAGAAAGGACCTCGCTGGTGAGGAATACAAGACTCTTCCCATCAGCCACTAGGCCAACTCCATTTCAGCACAATCAAACCAGGAAACTGAACTCAGAGTTCTATTCATAAATGTAAACATAAAAATGCCCCATTTAAAAAAATAGCTGAACGGAACGGAAACAGCTACTCCACCTCTGTCGTAGTCTGGAAGGAGAAGGACTCCGGCAACGCCCTAGCAATCAGGAAGTAGCGCAGCCGGGAATTCGGGATTCCTAGCTGTTGATTGGAGCAGAAATGTCATGTGATCCACATTCCATCTTAGGCTCCAGAATGGAGCAGGGGAGGATGTGAACACACACACACACGTACATAAGTGAGAGGTCTGTCAGTTCTATGAACTCGATGGTTACACCTTAATGTTTAGGCAACATAATGTTAATGTTTGTGCGATGGTATAGGATGCTCACACAGGTTGGGGAGAGCAGGAACTCCTGATAGCTGTACCCACAATCCTTCAGGGTCTTCACCAAAGCATCCCTGAGAAAGAAGAGACATACAGGGAGGGGTAAGAGAGGTGGGGGTGGACAGACGGAAGGGGGAGAAGAGAGCGAGGGAGAGAAATGATTGACATTTACCCGAGCAAGTTGTCAGATACCTTCTCAGCTACGGCTAAACTCTGCTCAGCTACACTCTTCCCCAGCCAAAGCGGGAATTTAAGTAGGTGCATCTGAATGCTCCACAGCATAAAAGCTGCTGTTTGTGGAGAGCGGGGCCCGGTCATTATGAGGCTTCACAGCAGCACAGGCTGACAGCGAGGCCAAGCCAGGCACAGAGATTCAGGCACAGGTTCACCGTCCATCTCCTATTCCACAACACACGCCGCTGCCCCTGTACCCATGATGCAAAGCGGCGGTGGCGGCTGGTGCGGCCCGCATGAAAGGCACTAGAGACAGAGGCTATCCGCTAAAAGAACAAGTAAAACGGAAATTATAAAAATTGGGGGAGGGGTTCATCAAACCCCCCCCCTTCACAGAAGCCCTTCTGGCTTGTAACCACGGCGACGCCCGTTTCCCCGGGTTACCTGGCGGAGGAGGTCTCGAAGCCCTTCACGTTTTCCAGAAGCAGGAACCGAGGCCTCTTAGCCAATCTGTGGAGAGAGAGAGGGCGGGTGGAGTCATAGGCACTGCTCATTGGCTAATCAAACCCAATGACAAACGGGTGGAGTTCAACCTGAAAACCTGACCTGAAGCAACCTGACCAAGAGTTTTTTACGAAAAACACGGTAGCCGTAAAACCACAAGCCCTCTTTATCGCAGATCAAAAGCCACGTACTGCTGCAGAGGAAGACAAGCTGCGTCATCAGAGGCTGTGTCACTTACTTTTTTAATTCCTGGTGTTTTTAATACAACTCCCAATGGTACTGGGCATATATTAAGAGGCACTGTGGTAAATGTCATTTAATTTCGAGGTAATCCAGAGAAAAAAAACTTTTAAAAATGTATTTATTAAATAAAAGATCCGCGGAGAACTCCATGGGAATTTATGGCAGTTCATAAACTAGATTTCGACCAAGTCAAAATGAAACTGGCCTCCCACTGAAATCGAATAAGGGAGCCCATCTCTATGGTAACCAGTCTCAACACTGTAAACGCGCTGGTAAAACTACAACCACAGCACGCTCAGTTACAGAAAACTCCAACAGGAAGTGACACGAGCAAAAACATCATCCTCCTCAAACAGATGCCTACAAGATCTCACCATAGACGAGACAGATCATCCTGTCTGCACTACAGTTTTACGCACACACACGTACGCACACGCACGCACACACACACACACACACACGCACACGCACACACACAAAGAAGGAAAGAAGATAAATGAGAAAACAGACGTGTCTTTACCTTGGCAGGATGACAAGGATATAGAGAAAGCTTTTTGTTCTGGGGTCAGATACATCACCTTGCAGTCCAATTCTACAGGGGGGAGAGAAAGGCGACACGGAGTGAGAGAGGGGGAGGGAGAGAGAGTGAGAGAGGGGTGAGAGAGAGGACAAGTGAGAGAGAGAGAGAAAGAGAAAGAGATTCTTAATGCTTTTGAAGAACTTGAGACTTTACTGATCATCATGATTAGTTGATATGCAGAACAGAGTTTTTCTTTTTTTTCTTTTTTATATTGCTGTGCTGGAAAATGAGAGAGTGAACAAAATATCCTTTGTACTGGAACATCCCCCCCCCCATGCTAATGAGAAGAACATAACTAACTGGCTCTGCCCTGATTTTACCAGCCAGGCATCTGTGAGCAGTTATGAGTGACGAGGTGAGAAATAGATGCGCACACAGGACCACTCCAACGTGGGTAAACCTGTGGGACGGAGGGCTTTCAGCAGGAGCTAACGATGCTGGCAAGCCCGGAACACAGAACCTTCTGGAAGCTGATGAAAAATGGACAAAGGGGCTTAAAGACGATGTATACACATAAACACGGGCACGGACGGACAGACAGACACAAACGCGCATATAGGCGCGTGCATGCACGCACGAATGCACGCGCACACACACAGACACACGCTCGCACACACACACGGGCGCACGCAAACACACACGCACTCCTCGTATTTACCTGGTGAAAGGCTGGCATGGTGGACTCATGAGAATCATGTCAAAGTCTAGCCTGTTGAAGTCATCAAGCGTCAGCCCCTGGAACAAATATGACTACGTCTGAATAAATGGTAACACCTTCAGGAGGGACATTCAGAGGGGTCTGCTCTGTCCACGTGAAACACACAGTAACTGTCGGCCATGTTGAACTTGCATAAAAAAATCAAACTTCTCGTAAACAGCCACCGACTTTAGCACTTATCCATTCCACACAGAAGGTAATGACACCGCAATCTGCTTTAATTACGATGCCTGACCAGCAGTCACTTCGAGTGTGTGCGCGCGTGTGTGTATGAGCGTGTGTGGGCATATGTATGTGTGTGTGCATGTATGTGTTTGTTTGTGTGTGTGTGTGTGCGTATGTGTGTGTGTGCGTGCGTGCGTGTGCGTGTATGAGCGCATGCACGTGTCACTAAGGTCACAAAGGCCCAAGACCTTGAGTGACTCTTATACGATGTCAAAAGAATTTAAACCAGGACCATAACTGCAGCCGTTAGACTTTCAAAAGTCAAGTCAGTCTTCACTGGTATAGTTATACAATATTGCTCTCCCCCCTCCCTCGTCCAAAGAACACCACACACACACACACTCACACATAAACACACACACACACACACACACACACACGCTGAAAGTAGGGTTTGCAGCTCCTCTGCAGATAATTGCTGACAAAGCAGGCAACCTTTACTCAGCACTAAGTTCCTCAGTTACTCTTTCACCAAAAATACCCAATTAAAGCCTCATAAAGTCTTCAGGCCAATTTGGAGGAGAAGGGGGGGGGGGGGGGGGGGGGGGTTGGGGTTGTGGTCACTGAAAAGAAAAGGAACCAAGTCCCAAATCAGGAAGAAAAATAGTCTCAGCTCCAGATGTCCCATTCTGTAAATTTTTTAAAAACCTTAAAAAAAAAAAGTTTACAAATCGATGTGTCTACGTACATTGCGTTTAGCATTAGACAGTCTTATCCACAAAGGTTAGCAGATGGTCTTTACATACAATCAATCCATACAGCTGGATATCTTTGCTGAAAAAAATGTACTTCTATTTCAGCCCTACAGACTGTGTCCCCACATGCTTAAAAGCATTTCAAAAAATGACATGAAACTCCAGCAAGGCATCGGGTTTGTGAGCAAACACCAGACTGGACCATTAAAGCTTTGGACTGCAGATAGGGAGACATGTATGAATTTTCCTGGTTTAAAAAAATAAATAAAAAAAATAAATAAAAAAAACTGACCATAGTCCCGACTCTGCCCCATTCAAACGAATCAGCCAATAGAGGCAAAGAGATGACTTCAGTGAGGCTTTAGATAGCTGCTGTATTAGAGGGCCTTTATGGAAATCAGAATGGACATCGAGAAAGTTCCAACCCAGAATGAGTTTGCCCCTCCCTGCATAAAATGGTGACCATATTTAAGACGGTCTTTCATTCACGACTGCCCATTTCAGTAAGCACTCGGTTAAGATTTTTCAATGTTTCAGGGGAAAGCAATCGAGCTCAGAATAATTCACTGAAACCCAGGGGCCTCACATGGAAACTTGTTTACCCGCTGAAGGGAGTTAAAGGGTTAATAATCAACAGACAAATTCTGAAAGCTCTCTTTTCATCGTCCTCCTTCCTCCCCCCTCACAGCGGTTGTTACATCAGGCAGATTATTGTCTTATGACAAGTTTTTTTTTTTTTTTTTGTTGGGTGAACTTATTTTGTTAATAGCAGGATATGAAAGTATTACAAAACAACAGCAGCAGCAGCAGAAATATCCTCCAATAGCCGCAGCTCGTCCTCGAGGGCCTCGCAAAAGTAAAGTTCAGCGATAACTTTGCCTCGTAAGCCATCGGCTCAAAAAAACGAACAGGGCGGACATTTTGTATTCCCCTCCATTCGGGTTCAGCCAGTGCGCCGCTTTACCGGCCTGCCAGAGAGCTGTTTACGGATGCAGATGCTGGCCGTGAGAGGACGAGCCCAGCGGCCAATCAGGTTTCACGCTGGCGCCGAACGAATTCGGTCTGTTTCACACCATCGGCGGTTCACGTGAGGACAATGATTCACAAACCCTTCTTTTCTCCCTCAAATCATTATCATTATTTTTTTAATTTTCCCCCCAAAATTATCCTAACCTAACCCATTACAAACTGTCCCTTCTGGTGACTTCAGATTCAGACCCCTTCCGCACGCGGCTTGTTAAAATGTAAATTTCAGAAGAGCGCAAACGTGGTAAAGGAAGCTGTTGCGTTGAGGGCTTCTGGGAACTCCGTCCCTTTGCAGCTGATCAAATGAACCAAGTTCACCCACCTGTGTGTGTGTTTGTGACCCCACCTGTGTGTGCGTTTGTGACCCCACCTGCGTGTGCGTTTGTGACCGCGCCTGCGTGTGTGTTTGTGACCCCACCTGTGTGCGCGTTTGTGACCCCACCTGACTGCGCGTTTGTGACCCCACCTGTGTGTGCGTTTGTGACCGTGCCTGACTGTGCATTCGTGACCTCACCGCATCACGCCGCTCACCTCGATGGTCTTGGCCCACAGCGGTGTGGCGGGGAAGTTGTGGCGGTAGACCTCGTTGGCCGTGGTGTTGACATCGACGGCGGCCACCACCCGGGCGGGGACGCGACACTCTGAGGGGGAGAAAACATCCCGGCTTAGTCTTTTAGGAGTGGATATTTTCTCAAATTTAAGCCTAGTCTAGAGGCATATGTACAGCATTTACATCCTAAAATTCATCCTCAGTTAAATGACTAAATTACAGGGGGAAAAAGATACCCTTCATTAATTATCAAATTAACGAGGCTTAATTAATACATGAATATGTTAATGTGAAAGAATGAATACACAAATGTGTGCATTAACCCTTTGAAGAGCAGGCTTTCTTAGAATGTTTTTATTTTTCAAAATTCTAAGCCAGTGTTGCTTAGCAACTCCATTGCTGTCAATTACCGGCAGTGATTGTGACATCAGCGTTAGAATGTTCAGTTAAGAGCATTCTAATCACATAGTTTGTGACCTCACATCTAAAAAGGGTTAAAGAAGTGACAGACAGTTGTTGTGTTTCCTGTGCATTACCCCAGCACATCGCTGGCTGGCTTACAGAGGCAGGTTGTGGCCTTTGTACACAGATTCTGCTGATGTACAGGAATACACACAGGCCTCCTTCAGCCTAAAAACAACGGCAGTCAGCAGAGAAACTGCCTCTACCTACCGAGCCTCTGTGAGATGCACTAACCTGCTATTAACCCTGGTTAATACATAACACACACACACACAGACACACACACACACAAGCGCACACACACACATGCACACATACATGCCCATACGTACACACAAATACACAACCACACACACACGAACATACGCACGCACACACGTACACAAAAATACACAACCACATGCACACACACACACACCCTTTTAGAGTTATAAAAATCACGAATGTTTACAGCGACACCTGTTGAAACTGACAGTCTCAGCTCCAGATGTCCCATTCTGTACATTTTTTAAAAGCCTTTAAAAAAAAAAAATAAAAAAAAAAGTTTACAATGGAAAAAAAAGAAGAAGAAAAAAAACAGTAAAAAGTGAGTTGAAGAGCCAGCAGGGGAGGCCGAATGAGGTCACAGAGAGCAGAGTCTGACAGCAGGAACAGGGGAAGCGAAACACCACCAGAAACTTCCGCAGGAAGCGGAGGAGTAAGCGCAGCCCTGCCTTACCTAGGGGGTGTGTAGGGACAGGGGGAGGGGGAGGGGGAGGGGGAGGGTGGGAGGGGCATGTCAGATTAAACGCCTTTGATCCACATGTCATTCACACAAACACTAGCACAGCTGCACAACACTTCATTCTGCTCTACACTGACTAGCTGTATGTAACTTTACTGGGACCTCGTCTCTCGGGGGGTTGCAGGTTCGATTCCATTGTGAGCCAATGGCAGTCGTTCCCTCCCTTTAACCTAAATCGCTTCAGGAAATATTAAATTGCAAACAGATTGGATGTAACATGCAACAGAGCACCTGTTAAATGTCTCAATGTAATGTTCTGGTCTAATATCAGGTGCAATTAGAGGCTCTATTTCAGACACAGTCAAACACTGGAACACCAAGGAGAATCACATGGAATGACACAGGATATCCACTTTTTTGTGTGTAATGACATGGAATGACTCAGGAAAAACATGGCTAACGTGATTTTACTCGTGTGAGCATGAATACTACGATGAGGGACACATTGGATCTGATAAAGAATATTATTCAGGAATTAAATAAAAAAAAAATATGCATGGCATACAGACTGCTTCAGAAGGGTGCACGGTGTTTCATTAAGAATGTCGGTAAGAGAAACCATGGTGCAGCAGGTTGCTAACAGACGGTGACTACGCGCGTTTCTAGCTAGCACCGAACTCCAACTGTCATCATAAACGGCAGAAAAAATAGTAGCTGTCCACCGCGTCCATATGTGCTAGCTATCACTGATTAATTTCAGCGGCATAAAATAGCAATTGACACATGTCCCAGTCAGTTAGCCATCTAGTTATTGCTCCGTACTGTACATGTTAGCTCGCTCACACTCGATAGATTACTTAAGTTCATCCGGTAAATTTAACGATGTCACTGAGCCAGCAGTCTTGTATTATGCATCAATCTAAAATACATCCTGATATTTCAATCGTAAATACGGAAATACGGGTGAAGACCATGTTGAGTCCTGGGTGTAGCCAACACTGAGGATTATTTGACAGATGCACACGCGCTATCGACGTTGTCGCCTCTCCGAAGGGGCGACTTCGCTGCAGTTTTCATCCGTTCTACTGTAAATACTTGTATAAATGAAAGTAACTTGTCTACCTTTTAATGCATAATGCATCCCGCCAATGCCACTGTACAGCTCCAAGACGCGAAGCTGTTCCATGTTCACCGAACGCCTCGGCAGAGTGACATAAACACGAACACGTGTACTTGACGCTGCGCACTTCCCTAGATTTCCGTATGCAGGACAGAATGGTTCCGGTTAATTTTAGTTCCGCGACCTGGGTTAGGCGGTCGGTTTATTCGATGTTCCAATAGTAAAACAGCAGTGCAAACACTGTAATAATACGTATATAAAATCAGTATTTTAACGTACGAATTTCAAATACGTATTGTAACAATTGCTGACTGTTACCTGCATATAAGATACAATTCTTATGCGGTGACAAGTCATGACTGCGGGGGCTCCAAGCTGAACACGGTCCATAAATGGTTTGATTTTAAGGGGGGTTATATTGTCAGTGTCGTTAGCATAGTCTGTTAAGGGGCCCAGTGTCATATCTTGTCTTTCCAGGGTCCCGGGCAACCTCTCGACATAAAATGTTAAGGCTATGGTCACAGCTTTTCTAATGAAATTATGTGTTAGTAGATTACGTCATTCGGTCATGCATGCATATAACCATCCACAGTTCATTCATTCATTCATTCATTCATTCACTGTTTTCTCTAACAAATCAATACCATGACATTGTGTCAGCATTGATTATTATGAACAACTGTGTTCTTTTTGATTGTTTGAGGAATAAGCTGCACGTGTTTTCCAATATCCATTTTGCATCTGAGAATTTAAACATCTTCACACAGCAAGAGAATGCTACTATCACTAACTAGTACCAACGACATTTTGCTGTATAGGGGCGCAACCAGGACCTAAAAAAGACCGATGTCAAGAGACTGTGCTGGGGTGGGTTGGGGTGATGGGTTAGGCCAGGGCAAGCTCTTTTTTGCCTTCAATTTATTCAATTTTATTAATTGAACCTGTATTTAACCAGGAACCCCTCATTGAGATCGAAATCTTCTTTGCGAACTCTTCTTTGCGAACGGGGCTTAAATTTGAGAAAATTCTAATATTATTCATTACCCTCCTAAATAAATTTAAACCGATATCCTCACTTCAGAATTAAATTAAATGCTGGCTTTGTAAATGGACATTTAAAAAAATATAAAATAAAAAAATACTGAGGGAATTATCTCGGTGTCCTCAGTGGTAGATACGGACCTGTCTGTTTGTCTAGTTGTTTCCTCAGTATTTCACGTTGGGTAAACTGGGATAAGGCGTAACAGTAAAACACGCGGACTGCTGTGCTTCTCTTCCTCTTTTAATTTTGACATGGCTTCTAACCGACAACAGTGGTCACGGGTCTCTTTTTTAATTATCAAGACGAAATAGTTGCTAAGAGACCTATATATTTTTATCTTGGCACGGCGTAAAAATGTCATACCCGCACCGTGAACAGCAGAGGAAACCCCGAAGTAGCACTACCGTTTCGTCTGGCGCATAATGTTTATGCCTATCTCCATGGCGATCTCTGGTCAAAAAATGTGAATGTGGCAAACAAGCCTGACACAGGCCACCAAAGTGGCTTTCCAAGGGGCCCTCCAGCACAGAGACACAGGGAGATGATGTTCAAACAGTCCAGGTTTATTTACACGGGTGGCAAGATGGTACAGCCAAAGAGCAGATGTTAACCCTGTCATGACCGAGAGGCTCTCCTTTGTGTGGGTGGGGATGGCAGATTTAACCTGTGCGCACTGATTGCCTCACTACGCACAGGTGCAGCCACCCCTGTTCCCGGGCCCAATTAGCCTGGCCAATTATCCAATTCCTAACCAATTATCTAATTAGCCAGGTCTAATTAGCTTGACCCAGGGCAGGTGTGGCTGCTTAAACCAGCCATCCCCACACCACAGTGAACTTTATGTGTATGAGTCATAGCGTGCATTAAACGCGTAGATTACGCCCTGTGCTTGGTAAAATTGAAGTAAAATAAATGAAAAAGATCATTAGTTAATGTTTTAAGCCTTGCTAGTATTTTCTGCCCAAAAATTAATACTTCATGAGTGTGCAATGTAATCTACAAGCCATTATTTAGCAGGTTTCATCTGAATTCAGTTAATTGTATGGCATTACCATGGAGCTACAAATACTAACATAGAACTTAAATGCATTTGAATGCTTCACTTAATACTTGGTCAAGACTGGCAGCGCTTAATAGTCGTAAACAGAAATGAGTTTGCAGAAATAAATCAATGAATACATATTTTAAACGCAAATAATTTATTAGACTACAATAGGCTACAAAACGGATTTCACCTTACGTTAGTGAATAGGTTAGCATACGAGGGAAAAGTTGAGCGCTATAGCTTTCAGAACTTCATAAGTTTCCTCTGGCTTCCAGTCTCACTAAAAAGAAGTTCCACTCGTTTCGCCTAAAGGGATAACACTCGCGGAGCCGCGTGAACAAAGGGGCACTGGGCTGGAATCTGAAGTACCCCGGGCCCCCAGATTTCGCGAGGAGCTGTTTTACGGGCTATGCGCCGCGTCACTCAAGCTGCCTGTACCGTTACCTCATTTGCATAAGGAGTGTACTATAAATTCAAGCCTCTCTCTGCAGCTCGTCCTCGTTCGGGGCAGTTTTGCGTGAAGTTTTTTGGTGTGCTTGCGTGGAAGTCCAGTCGGAGGAAAACTCGTTAAACCCTACTAAAGAATATTAGTAAGATATTTTTTTTAAAGCCAAAGGATTACAAAAATGGCCACGAGAACGCAATCTTCTTACAAGAGGTTGTTTGGCGCGGAGAAACCCATGATGTCTCGGTCCAGCTATTCAAGCCGCCAGTACTCCGTTCCGGTCCGCTCGCGTGTCAGTTATAGTGTCTCATCCGCACCCACCATCTATTCGACCAAAACTTCCAGGGTCCGAAGCAGCGCCCCGATTACCAGGCTCACCTCCGAGACTCTTAATTTCGCCCTGTCCGATGCCATCAACACCGAATTCAAGGCTAACCGCACCAACGAGAAGGCAGAGATGCAGCATCTGAACGACAGGTTCGCCAGCTACATCGAGAAGGTACGCTTTCTGGAGCAGCAGAACAAGATTCTGATCGCGGAGCTCGAGCAGCTGAAGGGGAAGGGCACCACGCGCATCGGGGACCTGTACGAGGAGGAGATGCGCGAGCTGAGGCGCCAGGTGGACCAGCTCACCAACGAGAAAGCCAGAGTGGAGGTGGATCGCGATAACATGGCGGAGGACATCGAGCGACTAAGGGAGAAGTAAGAAGGAACTTTGAAAATCATTTAAAAATGTTTATAAGTGTAACCGTGCCATTTATCACTAAAATTAATGAATTAAATAAAAATACGTTTTGCGACAGTAGCCTAAGTGTGCGCGTTCAAGAATAGTCGAGGCGCATAGCGTGACGCACAATTTGTCAACGGGATAAACCGATTTACTTGTAGAGCGCTTTACCCAGAGTTTTAAGTTTATTCTGTTCTGCACTTGGGATCTTTCCACTGGGTGGCTTAAAAGTATTTTAAAAGTATAATATGTGGCCGACGTGCATTTGTAAAAATCTCTTGTCTGTGCACACCACAAGAGTTGTGATGTCGTTGTCATTATGCTTCTTCACAAGTTCTTTAATTTCATTCTTTCATTATTCGTTCTCCAGTTGTTTCGTCGAGTGTGACACGGATGGTGTGCGCGTGGATATTCTAATGCGCTGGCATTGGACCATTGTAATTTATTATGATTTACCTATGAAAAGTGTTTGGAGAAACTTTACCCTAAAATATTATTCCTTTCTTCGGATTGGTCGCACGCACGCACACACACCCTCCCACACCCACACACACACACCCACACACACACACCGCGTAAAATAATAGCTACCTGTGCCGGGCACATACAACCATTGCGGTCCTGACTATAACATTCAGTTACTGCGATTATGAAAATTTATATTACTTGCTTCTTTGAGATCTTTAGCTGCACAGCTACCAAATTGTGTCTTAAATATTGACAAGAGCGAAGGGCAGGCTACGTCCAGTCCTCCACAATTAATTCCGCGGTTTTTGATTGCACTTGTCGCTGGCATCATGTTGCATGTAACCGGTTTGCTTAGCGGCTGAGTAGAGATTAGTGTAGCAAATTAAGGAAATCCACGTCACGATTAAGCTGAGAGGGGGAAATGCACGTCGCTGCGGTCACTGACACCTCCTGCAAGAGTTGGAAGGTGGGCGTGGCAAATGACTCAATGCTTCTTCGCTTGTGTTGCAGACTCCAAGACGAGATGCTTCAGCGGGAGGACGCCGAAAATAACCTGCAGAGCTTCCGACAGGTGAGATAAGGAGCTGCTTTTAAAAAAAAAAAAAAAAAAACAACTGATGTTTCAATGTCATCATAAATGTGCATTTACAGTACGTCAGAGAAAACAAAACTATTGTTGCAGATCCAGACATAGGGTTTTGGTGGCCCTGCATAAGTTCTCCTGCTTAAATTATTAAATCACATAAATTTGTTACTCTGTGCCGTTTAATAGAACCCATTACATTTGCCATAGGAAACGCTCTTTACAGGGCTGTTCCTTGTGTTGTGGTGTAATTTCTGCCCTACATCAATTTATATATCCCCTGGCAACTTCAAACACAATGAAAGATTTACTGAAGCCTTTGAGAATTTACAGGATTGAGAATGCAGAAATCTTCTGTGATAACAGGTATACATAAAACATAAGCAAATAAAACCCCCACCCAAACCCCCCCCCCCCCCCCCCCCCCCCCACTGTCTCTAAATATCACCACTGACAATAACAGTCACTTCTTTCTGCGAATCATCTTGGTTGCTATATACCTCTATTATGACATCACAATCCCTGACCCGTGCAATATCCAGGTCAGTGCTGTGCACTGATGTCATCGCAGTCACTGTGTTTGATTGGCAGGCCAGTTTTCCAAACTATTGGCCAGTAAGCTATTCTCTCTGTTCGGCAAAGCCATTAGATTAAGCATTGTAGCCTCAAAAAAAAAACCAACAGAAAACACCAACGTCCGGTCGGATGGTCCGAATTTCTGTAGGATTAATCCAATTTAGCAGAACATTCGGCTGGATTTGTGTTTGTCCCAAAGGCCGTTTTGTGAGGGGGACATTGTTCTTTGTTCTGCCCAGTCCGACGGTAGGTGTGGAGTAGTCTGTTATTTGGCTTTGACTGACAGCCGGGGACATTGTGTTGTTCTGGCTTCTGGTTGGTTGGTCCGTCTGAGCCCTTTACGAGTGGCAGGAGCACTGCATCCACAGGAAAGGAGCCCCACTTTTCTTGGTGGCCCCTCAATTCTGCTTCTTATGTATGGAGAGAAACTGTTTTTCTTTCACGACTTCCCATAATTCTCCATGTTGGCATTTATGAAGTTTCCTATGGTAGCTGCCTATGATCAATATAACTGGCCGAAACAAATGTCCTCTTTGACCTAATTTGAGAAAGTCATGGGACTGTAATGTTGGATTTATAACACGTGAACCAAAATAATTAAAAAAATTTTTTTTTTTTTTTAAACGCAGCTATCTTCTTTGTCCTGGGTTTAAATCCAAATCCTGTAGTTTCAGAAGAACATCGAACCGTCCACACCAACATCATCATTCTGAGCAGTGACGGCTTCGGTCAGAGCACAGAGCATTAATTGGCTTCCTTTTTTTTTTTTTTTTTTTTTTTTTTTTAAGAAAGAAAAAGACAAATTTTTCATTCAGACATGGCCTTTAGTAAGATTAGTCCCCCCCAACCCCCCCAGAGCTAAAATGGCCAGGTGGCCATAATCTTCAGTGTGCAGGAAGTAGCATTCCCTTCCCCTCTTTCCACAAAAAAAAAATTCCAAGAGCTCTTTATTTTCCACGCTTAAGTGGCATTTTTCACTCTTCCTCCCTCTTTAAACCTGTCAGCAGTATCTGTCCTACCCAGTGGGCACAGGTGTTGGGGAGCATTATGTTTTGAACATTGCTGAATTTATTTTTAAATATTTTTTTTTTGTGGGGCCGGGGGGATGGGGTGGAGGAGGCGTGGGGGTACCAGCAGTGTGGGGGGGGGGGGGGGGGGGGTGCGCGCTCAGCCTAGATCCTCTTCAGCAGAGTTCCCGGCACCAGGCTTTCAGTCAGTCAGGCCCGCTAGCGCGACTGAATAGGCGTCTTTGTCCCGCGGAATTACGGACCCAAATCGGCTTCTGCGCGGGCATTGTGCTACTCTGGGCGGGGGGGGGGGGCGGGGGTGACAAAGCAAGCTGTTTCACAAATGGACGGTGCCAGTGGAAGCTGGCGGAAATATGCAACTGCCGACTGTGCTCAGGATTGCAAACAAAATGGGGAGGCTGTGTGCGTGTGTGTGTGTGTGTGTTTGTGCGTGTGGGGAAAAGTGTGTGTGTGTCTTCGATCTTCGATCAGGACTCAGGTAGAAGCTGTGTTGACTGGACCCTGCCCCCCCCTCCATCCCCCCTTCCTGTTCCCCGTGTCCCTCAGGATGTGGACAACGCTTCCCTGGCCCGTGTGGACCTGGAGCGGAAGGTGGAATCCCTGCAGGAGGAAATCGTCTTCCTCAGGAAACTGCATGACGAGGTGAGCAGCCTGCAACAGGCACAGGCACAGGCACAGGCACACGCACACGCACACGCACACGCATGCGCGCACACACACACACACACACTCACACACATGTGAGCTGACCCGTCTCTGTCCTGCCTGTGCTGCGCAGGAGATCGCAGAGCTGCAGGCGCAGCTGCAGGATCAGCACGTGCAGATCGACATGGACGTGGCCAAACCGGACCTGACCGCAGCCCTGCGGGACGTGCGCCTGCAGTACGAGAACCTGGCCGCCAAGAACGTCCAGGAGTCCGAGGACTGGTACAAGTCCAAGGTGGGCTTCGCCCTCCCCCTCCCCCTCTCTCCCCCTCTCTCTCTCTCTCTCTCCTCACTTCACTGCTGAGTGCCCCTGAAGTTCTGTCTCACAACTCTTTTACCTGCCCCTCCCTCCAAAGAACTCGTTATTTTCTGAGCTTAAACGTCTTTTTCCACTTTTTTTTTCTCTCTCTCTCTCTCTCTCTCTCTATATCTCTGTCTCTCTGATCTCTCTCTCTCTCTCTCTCACTCTCTCTCTCTCTTTTTCTCTCTCTCTCAAACACACACCACTTCTAAAATTACCCTCATCGGCAGTCTGTCTGAGTTACCGCCCACAGTCGTGCCTTAGCAGTGAGGTTAAAATGTGCCATTAGGGCACTGCTCCTTACCACTGTTAATCTGCCCCAGTCTGGGGGAGTGCAGAATCTCCTTAACGCCTCTCCTCCTCCCTCTCTCCCTCTCCACCCTCCCCCTCCCTCTGTGCAGTACGCTGATCTCTCAGAGGCCGCCGCCCGGAACAACGATGCCCTCCGTCAGGCCAAGCAGGAGGGCAGCGAGTACCGCCGCCAGGTGCAGGCGCTCACCTGCGAGGTGGACGCCCTCAAGGGAACCGTAAGTGGCTCTGGAACTCCCCGTTTACTCACCGGTTACACCTCCTTTACACGTGCTGTGACTCCCCCCTTACTCACCGGTTACAGCTCCTTTATGTGTGCTGTTACTCTCCTGACTCACTAGTTACACCTCCTTTATGTGTGCTGTTACTCTCCTGACTCCCTAGTTACAGCTCCTTTATGTGTGCTGTTACTCTCCTTACTCACTAGTTACAGCTCCTTTACGTGTGCTGTTACTCTCCTGACTCACTAGTTACAGCTCCTTTACGTGTGCTGTTACTCTCCTGACTCACTAGTTACACCTCCTTTATGTGTGCTGTTACTCTCCTGACTCACTAGTTACACCTCCTTTGTGTGCTGTTACTCTCCTGACTCACTAGTTACACCTCCTTTATGTGTGCTGTTACTCTCCTGACTCACTAGTTACACCTCCTTTATGTGTGCTGTTACTCTCCTGACTCACTAGTTACACCTCCTTTATGTGTGCTGTTACTCTCCTGACTCCCTAGTTACAGCTCCTTTATGTGTGCTGTTACTCTCCTTACTCACTAGTTACAGCTCCTTTACGTGTGCTGTTACTCTCCTGACTCACTAGTTACAGCTCCTTTACGTG
>NC_049204.1:60463917-60523917 GCF_013347855.1 Anguilla anguilla | reverse complement strand
TCTCCTAGGATTTCTACTCCACTGCCCAATTTTTCCTCCTTTAACCTGAGAGGTGAGAAACTTTAGATCCTTTTATTAAAAAAAATTAAATTAAATTAAAAAAAAAAAAAACACCGTCCTAACTCTGGAATTCCAGCACACACAGGCCTGGATTCAAACTACGTTCATCTCTAACTTTGACTGGACTTGATCTGTGACATAGAAGTCCAAATCTGAGGAGTCCAGGGTTCACCAAAACAAACGTGAACAGAATGCGGGTCTTGAATTGAGTCATTGACTGACTAAACCAGTCTTTTATTTTATCTTTGTAATTCACAGTGAAAGTTGGAATAAATCGAATATAAAACACTTTTGGGGAAAAAAATGTAATAAAATTGTTCTCTGATCTCTGAATAAGTCGGTCAGATTGATTGAACAAGGAGCAACAGCAAATCATAAAAACTGTTGGTCAGCGGTGCACTGATATTTAGAACATTAATAATAATCAAGCTCCTCAAAAGGGTGGAGGTGCCTATGACCCTGAAGCTGGGTTGGGTAGTAAGGTCCCCCGCCCCGCCCCCCACCCCCCAGTCTGACGTTCCTGACTTCTTCACCCCTCTCTCCACCATAGAGTCCATGCTGGAGTCCAGACCCATAATGGACAGCATGTCCAAGAAGGTGGTGATCAAGACCATCGAGACCAGAGATGGCCATGTGAGTGCGCTTCCCCTGAGCGAATGACATCACATTTATATTTGTTTAATTATAAGTACGTTTTTCTCACGGTGCTAATTTTAAACTGGAAGTCTGACTTATAACTTTGCGCATTAGAGATAATCTAAGAGAGTTTACCCTTTACACATTAGTTAATCTCATTAGATATTTAACTTTACACATCAATTAATCCCACATTTAAATATTCCGCTTAATCCGTTTAAAGTGACGTTATCCAACGTGTAGTCTGATTTTACACTGTTTGCCTGGATAAGCATAGGCCCTAGTCTTCCTCCATGGATGCATGGCGTGGGTGTGAATCCGGTCCTGTCCCGTTCTCGCTCACCATTTGCTCACGTTTGACCCCCCCCTTACTCCCTCTTCCCCAACCCCGACCCCCTCCACCAACCCCCTTCCTGCATCAGGTGATCAACGAGTCCACCCAGCACCATGACGACCTGGAATAAACCATCGCCTGATTGGGCACCGGAAACATGACAGACCTGGCGCTGACACGGAGGAGAGGTTGGAGAGAGGGAGAGGGAGAGGAAGAGAGCGAGAGGGAGAGACATTCAGAGAGAGAGAGTGAGAGAGAGAGAGAGAGAGAGATCATAGGAGGAAGGGTGATGGGGAGAGGGGGGGAGTCATTCTGTTTCATGTGACAGAAATACATATGAAAAATACTACACAAGTACAAACCAAGAAACAAAAGCTTTAAAAGTGCCTTTTTTCCATAATATATAGGATCAGCTGGTAGTGTGTTAGGGGGAGAATAGAGACAGGCTGTAGGAATACAGATTGTTCTTCTGAATGTCACGGTTTACTGCACAGTCTTTAGTTTACACTCAGACAGTAACATAATACTTTGAGCAACACAGTAAAAAAAAAAAAAAAAAAAAAAAAAAAGATCTTTGTTTTAAATAGACCAAATCGTTTGGGGTGAAACACCATTTTGTTTTTCTTTTTTTTTTTTTTTTTTTTTTTTTTTTCTCTGTCGTTGTCTCCAAGCAGCGTGTACGCAATAAGAAACTGTCACTGCTTCCGTACGTCAATAAACCTTTTGAGAAAAGAAAACGCTTGTTTCTTTCGTGCTGTATTTCTATTTGAAGATGGTTTGATTTATTTCATTGTCAGTGCTTTGAGATCTCATGCTTAAGACCCAACTGCAACAAAAAATTTAGCAAGACTCTAAATGCCCAGTTTAAACCCCGGGAACACAGATCTGCAACCTCTCCCCATGACCGGGACCCTGAAGCTGTTTCCAAATTTTAAAAACCACGATATGATGCTTTTGCCAGCATGATGCTGGTGTGCTGTTTATTATCCCTCTTACCCTGTTATCAGGGAGTCCAGACATTCAGCATTCCATCATCTGGAGGAAATTAAAGATCTTTGGTTGCGACTGCGTGTGTTTTCAGCGGGAGAACCTACGCGGTTCAAGTTTGACTGACGCAGCGAATTCCCAGAGCGGTGCTTATAAAGCCTTATTAAGGCTTATTAGGCCTTATTCTCTCACACGCTCCTGCCACTGCAGTTACACTTGTGTGGCTGTCTTCTCTTCTGTGAGCAACAGGAAATGACACGGCTTCTCCTCTGACAGCGCAGAGCGTGATGGAGGGAGATGTGACCCGGTGCCAAACCGAATTACAGGGATAGTTTTACATCTGACTCTGTCTCACATCTATCTCACACCCAGCCCTGTCTCACATCTGTCTCACATCCAGCCCTCTCACATCTATCTCACACCCAGCCCTGTCTCACATCTGTCTCACATCCAGCCCTCTCACATCTATCTCACACCCAGTCCTGTCACATCTATCTCATACCCAGCCCTGTCTCACATCTCTCATACCCAGCCCTGTCTCACATCTATCTCACACCCAGCCCTCTCACATCTGTCTCACATCCAGGCCTGTCTCACATCTGTCTCACATCCAGCCCTGTCTCACATCTATCTCACACCCAGCCCTGTCTCACATCTATCTCATACCCAGTCCTGTCTCACATCTATCTCATACCCAGTCCTGTCTCACATCTATCTCACACCCAGTCCTGTCTCACATCTATCTCATACCCAGCCCCCTCACATCTGTCTCACATCCAGCCCTGTCTCACATTTATCTCACTGAGCCCTGTCTTGTTGTGAAGTATCTTGTCTTTTTGTCTTGCATAGTATGTTGACCTAGGTAATTACATTGACCTAATTAATGCATGTCTTGTGTCAATAATGATTTTAATGTGTTCCTGCCCAACGACTACTGTTGCAAGAAGTTGACTACTTAGATATTTTTAGTGCAATTACCAGGCCATGGAAGGTCCCTGTTAAATCAAATAACAAACTAACTAAAGAGTCTCACATCCATTCCTATCTCACATCCAGTTCTCCTCCCTCGCTGAGGGAAATATTAGGAGACAGGGCCTTGGTTACTAGAGAAAATGGCCTGTAAAGCCTCTCTCTCAGAAAAATAACCCCCCCCAACCTCCGCCACCATATCAAATCAAGTCAAATCAAATCTAATTTATACAGTGCTTCTTACAGAGGGCTGTCACAAAGATACTTTACAGAGAAGCTGAAGGAAAACTGGGCCACAAAAAAATAAAAATATTTAATGAAACTCCTCAATGGGTAGGAATCTTGCCCCCACTACCTCCATTGGTCAGAGAACTAACTAAAGGCTCCACCTCCATGCCACTTATTGGGTATTAAGGTGTCAGGTTCCACAAAACAAGTCTGAAACATTACGCAGTTAGATGACAGTCCTCTTGTTTGTGGTTTTTTTCAATTCAATCCTGGGATGAATTAACACTGGTGGGGCTACTTCACCGGCGACAGCCTTACACCGCCCCCTGGTGCTGCTATAGTGTAAAAACAGGCTCTGGAAATACCATTTAAATGCTTTAATCCTCTGAAGTAATCACCTCCTTAAGCCCTTATTCACAGGAGTTTGTGGGAGAGTATTTTGGTCTGGGATCTCTTTCTCGGTTTAGTTTTAACTCAGAGATAGAAGGGTATCTTCTTCTGTCCTGGTCTGGATTTGAGGCTTTCCCACAACAAAGGAGACAGGTCTCTTGCTCTCTGCTCCAGCGTGGTCGATCGTTCACTTGTGATTTGATCAGACTGCCCCCTGGTGGTGTAATGTGTTATATGACTAAACTATGATCAACCAATCACAGCAAAACCACTGGTTGCTTCGGATGTATTTACACCCCTGCGCGCCCCAGCATATATAATTTGTGATGCAGTGATGCGGCATAACTGTCCTGTCATAGCAACAGACCCAGGGGCCCGGCGTTCACCTTACAGCTTTCAGTTCAGCTCTCGCCATGGGAGTGGCGGCCATGTTTTCCCAGTCCGCTGTCTTACTCTGGACTTTTCAGAGCAGCAGCGCGCAGCTGAATTATTGGCAAACTCCAATTAATATGAACAAAAAGTGCGGGATTAAATTCAGTTTGTTGTTTATCAAATGTCTTCTATGCTCAGAAAAAAATACAAAAATTACATTGGTTAATTTGATACCATTGATGTGAGGAAAAGCCGGTCTTTCCATGCAAAATTATTTAATTTAGAAGGTTTTTCTCATATTTTGAGTGTAAGGTCATGATAAACGAGGCTGATAAACGACAAAGACATTTTTAATAGCCTTTTTTTGTTGTTGCTAATTTTCCAGAGTTGCCAATAACAATGGTGATGCACTGTACACTCTCAAGCTTTGGTTGAGTTCAGTTAGAGGACCCTTACTGCCGCACAGATAAAATTAGCGCTCAGAACTGCTGGAGAGCTTTAGAGGGTGAACCAAGATGCCACAATGATATTTTTAACCAGGATTAGGCTTGGACACAGCCTGATTCTCCCGTTCGGGGAGTTCGTGTGTGAGCTGCTCTTGGCACAGCACGCCAGAGGTCAGAGGTCAGAGGTAAATATATATTTTTGTCAAAAAAAATATTTTTAAAAGCTTTTTTATTCAGCTTTATGGGGCTGGGCAGCATAGAGAGACAGGAATAATAAGGAGCAGGGGAGTGGGAGAAAGATGTGACAAAGACCGTGCAGCTGGATTTGAGCCGCTGACATCACGGCTTGCGTAAGCACGTGCACAGCGCTCTACTACAGGCTGCACAATGAGACACATCCAGGGCAGCGATAACTTTTTATATTTCATGTCTTTTTCTGCCATCCTGGGGCTGTAAAATGCCCTGGTTACTCCTGAATGAGTAGTGTATAATTAAAGAATAAATTACTTTCCTACTTTACACTTTACTTCATTATTGCACTTCAAATTATTATTATTTATTATTATTATTATTATTATTATTATTATTATTATTATTATTATTATTATTACTTACTTTAGAGTGGCATGTATAGAGAAACCTTATTCCTTGACGTGGGCCTCATGCAGTATTCATGTTATCTTCATAATGCATCATGAAAATGTCATAAGAAAATATACATATTTTAACCCCACAAATGGGGTTTATAACGCCACAAATGGTTTTCATAAAACGTGATATTTTACATTACAAAAACAAAAATTATTGTCATTACATGCTTCATAACCGTATAATAGTTATTTGTCATAAAGTTTGCATGTGCTTAACGAAAGGATTATATTAACGAAAGTGTTATAACTAGTTTCAAAAAAGCTCTTATAAGAACCGACTCCAAATAATGTTTTACTACAGCAAACATCAATTCATGCATAATCCAATCCACTTCACGCATTACCGAGCCTCTGTTGGCTTAACAGCGCGCGCCCGGGGAATCACGGCGGGTATAGCAAGTCGGGCAGCAAGTCTGGCAGCGTCACCACCCGTTTTTTCCTGCACGTGCGCACGCTGATTCGAGGTCATGGGTTCGTTCCACGGGCTCAGTAGCGAGCGCTGAGATTTACAGCGGTTCTCTGTGGTTCTGTTCAGTCGCTTCTGCGAGACTCCAGAGTTGATAATAACCGTGCCAATGTGATTTCCACGTTAGGACTGTCACTCCCGTACGTGAAGGAAGGTAAGCATATTTTTTTTTATTTTTTTTTTTTTAAGTGATCGTTTTTTTTAATATTATTTTTTAAATGTAAATATACCCATGCTATCTCTGGCAAATTACGACAAGAGAGTCTCTGAATCAAGGGCGCATAACTTCCTCGACCCTTCCGCTTTTAAAAGGCAAACTTGCCAGACCAATTACACGCGTCTGTTTACGTCAATTTATTCGCCTCTGGGAGTTGTGTAAGGCAACTGGAAAAGTGAATTGCCGCGTGCCTCCCTCGAGCACAGCACGGAACGGTGGTGGTTTGTGTCTGAAAATAGTATTTCCGCCGAGTAAACCAACTTTGAGTCGAGTTTATAATCGTATGTGAAAAGGAATGTATGCTTGCTGTGAATGAAACATCGTTTCTCAAAATCTGATGAAAATATATAGACTTTAAATATCTGTAAATAGTTGCTTGGAAATATAATATGATATAAACGGATGCATTTTTGTTCTGTTTGTAGCTTTGACTTTAACCCAGAATTCATCTGGAAAGATTAACATTTAAATTGCTTTAGTACACGCGTTTGACACAGTCCAATGACAATCGAGAGGATTTGAGCCGAAAACTTAAATTCTTTATTATTATTATTATTATTATTATTATTATTATTATTATTATTTGGTAGAAAGCGGCATACTCTTTGAAGACGGATGGGCAAACCGAGATGGGTTCAGTGACATCTGCTCTGACAAAAACAAGGACCACCGTCGTTCGAGTGGGTTCTGAGCCAGAAGAAGAGATGGAGCGAAGCGCCTTCGGGAAAAAAAGTATTCGATCCTCTGACCAGAGGGACGGACGGGGCACGAGACAGTCGCTGTCCGAGGTGCTGAACTCGCAGGACAGCGGTGCGAAGGCGCGTACTTCGAAGGAAACTCCACCGCCTTCAGAGAACGTGGGCGAAAGTAAGTTACTGCGCTGTAAAAAAACAATCGTGTTCATCGCGTGTTCGGCATGTGTCTGCCAGGCAAAGAACATTTTGAATTATTAAACAACAAAGAGAGCAAACATATGGAGCAGTATTGAATATCGGCAGTTCCATCAATTTATATTGTTTTAATCAGTATTTACAATCAATATTTATAGTTTATAAAATAGTCACTGGCTCTTCTGTAGAACTGTGTGTGACCTGTAGGGTTTAAAAGAGTCACTGACTCTCCTGTAGTACTGTGTGTGGTCTGTACTGTGTAACAGAGTCACTGGCTCTCATGCAGTACTGTGTATCGCCTGTATGGTGTAAAAAAAAGACAAGGAAGACCAGTCGTGCTTCCAGTTCCAATGAAACATGCTTCTCTCTGGAAAACAGTCATCCTCACATGTGCCGGCTCTTCTGGGAGCCTCAAATAGATCTTGTGTGGTCATCCGGTCTTTCAAAATCATGGCACCCTTTTGTAACCAATCATAAGTCAGAAAGCGCAGAGTTACAGCAGGGTCTGTCGCCAATCATGACATTTACCCTAGACTTTTTTTCTTTTCTCTGTGTGGTGTCCTTTACCTGCATGAAAAATGAAAAAAAAACGTCTGCGATTTGTTAGGTCCTTGAAATGGATAAGGCAGAAATATATTTTCTTAACACAAGCTGGCGCCCTGGTTTAGGATGTTAGTCAAGCTGATTTTTATTGGCATTAGTGAATGCCTTTCTCTAACAGCCTTTCCTCATTCCGACTGAGTGACTCAATGATTGTTGACAGGATGCTGCACTCCAATTTCCGCTTGATTGACATGGCACTCTGTAATCCATAAACTGCAGTTAATGCACTGGCCTTGGGACAGTTGTGTTGCAATGATGTAACACACACACACACACACATACACAAGCACAGACAAACATGCACACGCAAACATGTCCACAAGCACACACACAAACACACATGCACACGCACACACACACACACACACACACTATCTCTCTCTCTCACACTCTCTCTTTCTAGCTCTTGTAGTGTGTGTTTATCATGTTAAACACTCTTTTATACGTCAATTTAGCAACAAAAAAAGTCAACTGTTAGTCGACTAAACTGTAAATTGTAACTTGATGTAAAAATGCTGATAAACATTGCAAATGACATTGATTAATTCATCTATTTATATGGCTGTCCATTTGCAATAACCATATCAGTCCCTAATGTGCGATCCATTGTCAGAGAAATGTAGTGCAGTCATGATCTTGATTTAATAAGGTATAATAAATCCATTTTTGGTAGAAAAAGATGATGACCATGAAGATGATGATGATGATGGTGGTGGTGGTAAGGGGGTGAGGAAGAGCGAGGCACAGGCCTTCCCCCACACCCTCAGGACACTGTAATCATCTAGGTCCCCTGATGTGCTCCTGAAATAGCACTCAAGGGGGGTTCCCAGGTACTACGGTCACTATGGATACGGTCACTATGAGAGAGAACCCCCCCTCTCCTGCACGTAAGTGCCCATCTGAATGCTCAGTGATGGGAGCCTCACCTGTGTTCACCTGTGTTCGCTTCACCTGCTGACCGAGCTGCCTCCACACATGTGTATTTACTGACAGGTGATTTCACAGGGCTGAGAGAGAGAGAGAGAGAGAGAGAGGGTGAGAGTGAGAGAGAGTGAGAGAGAGAGGGTGAGCGAGTGTGAGAGAGAGAGTGTTAAAAGAATGAATGAGAAGTGGATAGAGAAAGGAACCAAAAAAAGAACCAAGAAAGAAAGCAACAGAGAAAGTGGAGGGAAGTTCTTGTTCTGTATTGTGCGGCAGTCTTTCTCATGTAGAACCTTTCCATTAACTGCTTTGGTAGAACTGAATCTGAATTTCCTGCCAATAAAGAAAACTGGAATGCATTTCTGAGAAAGATGGGTCAAGTGATGAGAGATGACCACAGAGAGAAAGAGAGAGGAAGAGGGAGATGAATTTTCCTCCCAACCCACTGTAAGAAAAAGCATCGCCATTGTGTCTTTCACACCCTAATTGCAGTGCATCCTCAAATGTGGATACCTTATATCATTCAAGGAAGCCAAGTGTGTAGTCTGTGCTCAGTTCTGCTCTCAAAAATCTAATGAATCGCAGGGTCTCAGTTCTCCCTACCTCCTCATTCTTATGACTTTGATTGTGTTTCCAATGGGAGTAAATGTTGTAAAAAAGGACAGAGGTGGAAGTGTTGGTCCTGTGTCTAGCCCACGGCTGCCCAATCCTATTCCTGGAGATCTACTGGACTGTAGAATTTCATTTCAGCATTAACTTGGCTTGCCTGATTCTACTAGTTGGCCACTCAATACGATTTCATGCTGTGGTCTGAGGTGTGCTTTGTTAGAGTTGGAGTGAAAACCTACAGGATGGTAGATCTCCAGGAACAGGGTTGGGAAGCCCTGCTGTAGCGGATGAATGAGGTGTGCTTTGTTAGGGTTGGAGTGAAAACCTACAGGATGGTAGATCTCCAGGTACAGGGTTGGGCAGCCCTGCTGTAGCTGATAATTGAGGTGTGCTTTGTTAGAGTTGGAATGAAAACTTTCTGCAAAGCCAGGCTGTTATTAATTAAGGTTGTTGAAAATGTGTTTAAGTTCCACCATAAGACACACACACACACACACACACACACACAGTCCCGTACTGTTATACTTCTGAGGACTTCCCATTGACTACATTCATTCCATAACCTCTAACCCTAACCCTAACCCTAACCACTACATGCCTAACCTTAACCCTAACCTTAACCTAATTGTAACCCTAACCCTAAGTCCTAACCCTAAAACAGCCTCTTGAACTTGTAGGGACCAGCAAAAGGTCCCCACGTTGCCTGATTTTTCCTCATCTTTCTATCCTTGTGAGGGCATTTGGTTCTCACAAAGATAGTATTACAAGTTCACACACACATGCACACACACATGCACACACACACACACACACACACACGCCGTGGCGTGCTTGAAGCCTTATTTCCTGTGAAGGGGAAGTGAAGGTGCTCGATTACAGTCATTATTTCACAGGGTGCCTGTAGAACAGGGAGCTGATTAATCTGTCTCAAGGCCTGCCATTTATATGCTAATTATCTCTCATTTGGGGGGGGGGGGTTGGGGTGAAGGGGGTTGGGGGGGTAGAGTATTTTTTAACACTGAAGTTGGATTTGAAAAAATGCATGGATGAAAGGGTTGAGTGTGAAATGCTGTGTTGCATGGGCACTGTTCAGTGGAACTGTATTAGTTCCAGATGAGGGGGGTCAAGTGGGACACTTTGTTCCAGGGGGGCCCAGAATATGGGGCGTAACTAGTTTTTGGGGGAGCCCTCCCAATATGTTTTATCACGGACCTGAGAATTCATAGCTGTTACTGATTCCTGGACTGGCTCATGCTTGTAATCACTAATGTTGTTAATGGATTCGTTGAGCACTCACATACGCAATTGAAGTATACAAATACATACTTGCAATATATTGTAATGCCCTGAATAGTACACTTGAATATATGGAGCCTCCCCAAATATATTTTCAATACATGGCAAAACTCGGTAATTTTTGCTTAATAGTACAAACTCTTGGCTAGTTTCAGATACAGTGGGTCTCAATGAGACTAAATTGGCAAATATATTTATACATTACTCAATGTTAACTAATATATTTCATGCTTAATAAACCAGCAGTTGTCTATTTTCCGAATCACTCAATGTTTTTGTCAAAAAATCACAGAAAATCAAGAATGCCAGTTCTACTAAGATGCAGCAATTAATTTCTGTCCTCGGACGGGGACATGGGTCTCTGGTCTTAATCTCAAAAACCATATGTTCTACTATGCCGAAACCTGCACTACATGGGACATTCGAAAATATTTTCACTGCGACATATTTTTGTTACCCAAGGAAAATATTCATACTTAAACTTTTTTTTTTTTTTAAATCGTCATCAACATCATCTTTACTGCAAAATGATCAAAAGTTCTTCTTCTTATTATTATTAATCATCATCTTCTTTTTCTTCTTCTTCTTCTTCTTCTTCTTATTATTATTATTATCATTATTATTATTACGAAAAGCCCAGTGGGTGACTTTGCTGTCGTGGAGGCTGCGGCTTGGCGCTCGCGCTCAGACGGGCGGCACAGGGGCAGTGCCCTTCAGCAAGGGCATTTATCTCCCGCATCAAAGCGCACAGCTGCGCGAATGAATGGGACGGGTAATTAGACGGAATTAACGGGAAACGCGACGGCGAAATGCAAGCCCCCGTCCCCCTCTGCCGGCCGGGCGCGCTCCGGAGAGGATCAATCAGCGAGGCGCTCACCCCGTAGCCCGCCCGTAACGCCCTGACAACGTTTCGGCAACGCTGGGAGAGCGTGGCGCCTGCTGAGGATGAAGCCTGAGAATGTGTGTGTGTGTGTGTGTGTGTGTGTGTGTGTGTACGTGTGTGTGTGTCTGTGTGTTTGTGTGTGTGTGTGTGTGTGTGTGTGTGTGCGTGTGTGTGTGTGTGTGTGTGTGTGTGTCTGTGTGTCTGTGCATATGTGCGTGTGTGTGTCTGTGTGTGTGTGTGTGTATGTTTATTTGCATGCGTGGGTCTGTTTGTGCATTTTGCATCTAGATACATTTATCTGAGGAAAGGTCAGAACAGCCTGTGTCCTTTTCAGATGATTCCATCTTAACAAATCTGTTGAACATCCTCTGAAGAAACTGCCTGGGTTGCAGGGACATTCATGAGCTAATGACAGTCACCAAACTTAACTGTCTTTACACTGCATTCAAGCCATGGCAGTGTTTCACACGTATGTGTTGAAATATATATTGAAATATATTTCCATAAAATGAATTGCATAGGGTATGTATTACAGATTGGTTTCTGCTTTATTCCACCAGCAGCTCAACCTCTGCCTGCAACATTTTGGCTGTACATTTATTCAGGGCTGTGTTTTGTGCTTTGTAACACCATACATTTTAATGCTTTTTTTTTTCCTTTGATTTAAAAATTATAGATGACAAAACCAACCACAAAAGAGAGAGAGAACTAAAGCCTCGAGCTGCGCTTTGAAGGCATAGATACTGTCCGTTTCCCTTTCGGCTCTGTCACAGAAAAGCCAGAGTGAGTCCAGAGAACGCCTGTGTCCTGAGTCCTGATGCCTAAAAGTTTGATGGTAAACGGACTGCATTTATATAGCGCTTTACAATTGATGCCTCTCATTCACCCATTCACATACACACTCACACACTCACCAAAGGCAAAAGGCTGCCATACAAGCTTGTCGGGAGCACTTAGAGGTTTAGGTGTCTTGCTCAGGGACACTTTGACACTCCCAGGGCGGGGGATCAAACCGGCAACCCTCCAACTGCCAGCTAATCGCTCTTACCTCCTGAGCTACGTCGCCCCCAATGATACCTGGGTGTTTAAAAAGTTTTGAGTTTTGAGAATGACAAGCAGTCCGGCACCCACTGGTCTTCCGTAACCACGGGGTGTGGCTTAATTTGAGCCATAGGCGTAGATTTCGGGGGGGAGACGCAGGGGATACTTCCCCCTCAATAATTAGAACACGTGCATTTGCCCCCCCCCCCCCCCCCCCCCCCAATAAAAACATGAAAGAAGCATTTCCACCATAAATTGATGCAGAAAAGGCACAAATCGGTGCATATAAATTCACCAGAATGCAGAAAATGAAGTGTTTGATGCTCAAAATTTCCAGAACCCAGACCCCCCCCCCCCTTAATGTCCCCCCCCCCAAAGTTCAAACGAAACCTACGCCACTGATTTCGAGCCCATCTGTGCGGCACATTAATGTGCGCTAAGACGGATGGAGACAGAGGGAGGAGGCCTGTCAGTGACAGGAGTGTCCCGTTCTGGAACACCCCTCTTCGCACCCCTCTGTCTGGCCCCTCTTCAGCCCCGCTGCCCTGACGCTTTCATGGAGCCCAGGCACTTCCTGCCAGGGGTGATACATTTTAATGAGGCGCTCTAAAAAGCCTTCTACAAAGGTCCAATTATCCGTGGTTCTCGTGTCCAACGTGTCCATTCCACCCTGAGGGTTTGGCTGAAGTCCGAGGGTCTCCTCAACAGCCTGGTTTTCTTGACAGGGTTACAGACTGTCTGACGAGTTATTTGTTTGCTGCTGAAAGTAATTTTTTTGCTTTTTCCCCTCCGGTTTGTTCTGCTTTTTTATTCAGATTGCATACATGCCGTCTTTCCGTATTCTTTTCCTGTATGCTTTGACAAAACGTAACCGCTGGTGCACACTGCCACCTAGCGGACAGTAGGCGGCATTGCTGGCAAAGTGGAAAAATTGAATAGTTCAAAGTGGAAGCAGCGATTAGGTATGCGGACGGCTGGTAGAGGGGAGGAACGTAACTGGCTGAATCGGAGCACCTGGCAGCTTGGGTTTGTAGGCCCAGATGTTTTTTTTTTTTTTTTGTTTTTTTTTTTTGGTGCTCTTTCTCCTTTTTCCCCTCACCGTAGAAGGACAAACACCTTTTTTATTTTCCCCACTTACAGTACCTACAGGCAGATCTTCCACACCACATGCCTACACTCACCCTACACATCGCCTACTACAAATACACCATCTCTAATTGTGGATCATTATTGGGGAACTTGCTTATTTAATAAATACATTTTTTTGGCTGCAATTTAATGTTTCCCTTGTTTCCCTTCTTATGTTGAAAATTGAAGGAGGATTCTCAACACAGTGAATGATCCAAGCTTGTTTTATGGTTAAAATCTGTTTGCTCTGTGTAGACAAGGTGTTGTCTTTGCTGGAGATAGACTTATTGAACATCAAAATGTATCAGATTTAAAACCTCATCATTCTGCAAACTTTTACAATGCTAACATGCATGGTGTGATTTAGGCCCCAGTAGTCACACTCTTCTGATAAAAATAACATGCAGTTTTTTTGTAAAGTGATTACATAGTTTTAGACAAATCTCTCTCTTAAATGTTTAAAAAAGTGACATTTGAAAATTGTAGTGCATTTTTTTTTTAAATATACACTCGACGATGCTAAAATTGAGCAGGGTCACGGAGTGCGCAGCATTTTTACGAACGGCGCCCCGTGTAAGTACGCCACGGCCAATCAGAGCAGAGAGACAGAACGGCGTGCGGGCGATCCTTCATACGCGATAGGCCGACAGGCGCTCTTTCATCAGCACTCCACCGCTACTTCGCCGCCGCCGAGCCTCCCACGCTTCAGCGCGAACGCACACGCCGGCGAGGTCAAGGCCGAGCTCTGCGTGGGTTTGGTGGTTGTTGTCGGGCAGATTATTATTTTTTTCCCTCTCTCTCTGTTCCGCCGCGGCGGTACCGGATGCCGAGGACGGGCGGGCGCGTGGCCGCGAGGCTCGGAAGGAAGTTCGCCGCTCTGACCGAAAAAAAAAAAAAACACGCGCGCATCTCCTCGCAGCCTTCAAGCGAAAACCCGCTCGACGGCCGATGCGGGCTCGTCCGCGCGCGAGACTCTGCGTGCTCTTTCGCGAGGTCGGGGATCGGTAGGCGGGCGGATCGACCCGACCGCTTTGACAACGCAGCCATCCGCGGCGCCGGCGGCTTTTGAATGCGAAAGCGGGGCGATAACGGGGGGGCGGGAGCGGGGGGGGCGGGAGAGGGCCCGCCGGCGAGGCTGAAACACCTCGCGCTCCCGCGGCCTGCTGGGTCGAAGTTCAAGGCGAAGAGAAGAACACGGCGCCTGAGGAAGTGAAGCCGTTTCGACAGAAACGTGGAAAAGGGCTCGATCCGGCTTGCTGCTCCACGCGAGAACGTGCTAGCGATCCCTAGCCCTGGTTCTGTTGCTCTTTGCATTCGTTTTAATTTAAATTAACAATATTTAGCACATATGAATAAGTAACACCAATCAATAAATAACGAATGCAGACCAAAGAAACGTGCTGATGTGAGCTGAGCTGTGTAGTTAACTGCTTTTCACTGCTTTAAAAAGGATAGGCGCGGTTTTTTCATTTAAACTTTGGGGGAGTCACACTGATCTGGAGCACGCAGTCCCGCGTAGCCAGATGTCAAGTCTCAGCTGGTCCAGCAGTTAATTCGCATGAAAATATTGGGGGTGACACATCTCTCAGTCTCGCCCCGAACAAATCCGCGTTGGTAAAAGCGAGTCACTGCCCAACGGGGAAAAATTAGCACGTCCAGCAGAACAGGGAGAAAGGCCATGGATCAGTGCTTTACAGTCTCAACACACACTCAGCTCTGACATTACAGCCATCCGCTCTGCCCCTTAAGCGCAGGATGGGGGAGAGTAATGACCACGTAGAGGCAGGGTCTTGGTTGGACTGGGATGGCAGGTGTGCCCAGCAGGGTGCCACGCCCCATACCTGTACAGCACCGAGTGTGTTTTGCACTTTTTTTGGCACATGAAGTTACTTGAAACAGTTTAGGAAACATTGGGTAGCATTGCTTTGGAAGACAGCTTGTCAAATTTGTGTTAGCTAGCCAAGATAGCCAATATTGTTTCATGTAACTTGGCACCATTTTGACATCAATACTTGTAATGGCAGGCCTAGGTTTGAATTAATGACTTATAGACAGTGCATTGTATGAGCGGGTAACTTGGCATTTTTGTACATTGAAAACATGTTTTTCATCAGATGTCTTTTACAAGGAAAGGAACACCCTACGGTTCCTACAGGAGACCGCATTGTTGTATCAAGTATTTTGACCAAGTTGGGCTTCCGTACTTGGAAAGGATGCCAGGAACTGAGGCAAGGGGAGATAAATTAATGATTGGAATGAGCCAGGTGTGTCATTCAGAAGCCTGGTTCCCTAACAGTTATCCTAGCCTGCTCCCCATTGGATGACATGCAGGGCTCTGTTTCTTCATTCGGCGGATTAAGCTTTAAATGCAGGGGATGTAGCCTATTATTCAGCTTTATTTAACCTGGTGGGTCACCTGAGAGCTTAGACCTCTGTTCTGCAGGGATGACTCGGGGTACCAGTATGAGGAATCAGGGACGAATTTTTTTTTTTGCATTGACCTCCCCCACACAAAAAAAGGTTAACCATGTTGTACAGCTCTTTGAGTGTGGCGAAATCATTTTATAAATACAATTCATTATTATTATTATTATTATTATTATTATTATGAAGAAATTGGTGAAAATAGTCAGTAATCCATTTGTACAGCCTAGCGGAACGCCAGCTGACGGAGTGAAGTAGCACGCTCGTGCGGTGCCTGGCCTACTGCTGGGCGTTCGTTCTAACCACAACTCCACACTTCCGTCTCCTGGACAGTGGCCATTCTGTAGAGTGGAAGTCTGTCTGGGTACGCGTGGAAATTCAGAAACAACTGCGGCATTGGGGAGAGAAGACCAGACACCACGCCACTTTGAAAGAGTTATGTGAGTCCTTTCTTGAAGTAAAACCGTGTCATTTGGTAAAACTCATGCATTTGGGCGAACGCCACTTTTTTGAGAGACGCTACGGAAACGGCGAGCTCGTGCTAACAGAGGGGAACGACGGCCCGTGTTCGATAGAAGAATAAAGTTTCAAAAGTTTCATTTTTATTTCCATATTTTCTGTTTAAAACGACTGAAAGTTTTGGAAACCAAAAAGATAAAACAACCTCCTAATTAAAATTTAAATTTTACAATACAATACATCATTTATCTTTTTTATTTTTTTGTTTTGATTTTAATTGCGGCGGAAAATATGTTCACGCTCACCCACGCGGAGGCGCGGGTGTATTACGGTCCCTTGTTTCCCTGTTTTCCCGGAAAGCTCAAAGGTGCTTCGACGTTGCCTTGGCTCCGCGCGTGGTTGCGGGGGAGGTCTATGGTCTGGGGCTTCTGTTTACACTGCCTACTCCCACGCGCGTTAACTAGTAAAAACCGCCTCCGTATGAGTGAACGGTTGTATAACCACTACTGCGCGAGTGCCCGTTCTAAGCGCGGTGTTTGTGTTTGGGAAACGGAAAGAAATAAATGCAATTAAGTAATAAAAGTGAAATATGCGTGCGCTGATTCTGGCCTCATCATAAGCGCCACGCGAGGGATTTGGAGAATTTTAAAATGTATTTATTTAGCCTTTGTGTCAGTAATAGCTGCCAAAATAACCGATAATTAAATCAAATTTCCTCTCAAAGAACACTTCTCATTACTGCAGTATGACGAACTTATTCATTGTCGTTTTATATATATATATATTATTTCTATTATGATTCCCCTATTTTCTAAAAAGAACAGAAATAATTAAGTTTTAATTTCCCTTTATGAAGTTTCTGAGCACATCGAGCAGTTAAGTATGCAATACAACCTCTGGATTCCGTGTGCAAACACCAGGTTCAGTCTTAAACACCTTTAATCACATAGATTGTCTGAGCGAAACATTTAATTTATAAGTGCAAGGCATAAGTTAGCAAGGCCTGAAAATAAAATGAAAGTTTTCTTAGAGGAAGGCCCTGCATAAGACGTGTAAAGGAAAAGCATTTACTACGTGTTGGGAGTTAACCCAGTCCAGGTGCAATCAGCGAAATAGATGTTCATGTTTCTCTCTCTCTCTCTCTCTCCCTCTGCATGTGTGTGTGTGTGTACGCTTGTGTGTGTTGTTTCTTTGTGTGTATATGAGTGTGTTTTATGTGTGTGTGTGTGTGTGTGTGCACGCTTGCGTGAGAGCGAGAGATAGAGAGATTTTGTATGCAATACAGTATGTATGTGTTTGTGTTGCTGTGCCCAGAGAGAGCTTCATTTCATGACAGGAACCAGCAGAAGCTAGTGATATGCGTTTGGAGAGAGGGTGGAAGTCCGTTCAGTGAGTCAGACTGGAGGCATGCTAGACCACAAGCACGGGCCAGGCCTACATTACATTACATTACGTTGCATTTCGTTACATTTATTTGGCAGACGCTTGTATCCAAAGCGATGCCCATTAAGTGCATACTGAAGGTCATTGGAACAACTACAAAACACAGGTCCAATAAGGTACAATACTCATTATGTAACAGTTATTCATAGCTGTGAACACATGAAGTCCACTTCACAGGCCAGTTGGAATGCAATGTGTGCTGTGCAGTTTTACACCTGTGCGATCCTGCAGATAAACCACACCTCAGGAGCCGAAACCTGCTCTCTCCTCCTCTCCCGCACACCTTCCACTCTCATCCAGCAGGAAGAGTTGGCACTGCAGCATAGGGGAGTGGGCTCGAAGCCCAGAGGTTGCTGGTTTGATTCCCAAGCACACTGCTTATGGTACCCTTGAGAAAAGTGCTCAGCCTGAATTTGCTTCAGTATGTGGATGTATAAGTGGACACAATGTGAAAGTTATGTAAGTCGCTCTGCATAAATAGTGTCTACAAAATAACAGGAATGTATAATACAATATAAGATGTGTAACATAAATAGAACCTAAGAACAGGCCCATTGTGTATATTACCACAATCTAACCTGTGAGGTCACAGGTCTGTTTGCTGAGGTCACAGGTCTGTTTGCTGAGGTCACAGGTCTTTTTGCTGAGGTCACAGGTCTGTTTGCTGAGGTCACAGGTCTGTTTGCTGAGGTCACAGGTCTGTTTGCTGAGATCAAAGGTCTGTTTGCTGAGGTCACAGGTCTGTTTGCTGAGGTCACAGGTCTGTTTGCTGAGGTCACAGATCTGTTTGCAGACGTGTGTCAAAATCCTATTTGAAATGCTTTAACTCTGTAGAGTAAAACATACATAAATAAATCAATAAATAAATAAATAAATAAATAAATAAATATAGCTTCCCAGTATATTTTCAACAAAGCACATTACTGACCAATAAAAACATGTTACTAAGCAATTACAGAAAGGGAGGGAGTCTGTTCTGAGTACAAGTGAGCATTACAAGTGAGCATTAATAGTTTGGTGGTTCTGATAAAATGGTAAGCAGGAATTTAACTGAAGGGTTTAAAGTAATTAATAAAGTAATTAAAATAAGTATATTTACTCAAATCTGGTTCGTGCAGTACTGTGGGCAATGAGCTTCATCGCACTGTACAGTTGTTATTGTTATCAGGTTCATGGTAACATGTCTTCTGGTTGCTTCAGGTAATTGTGGTTTCCATGGCAGCAGGGCAAAACTGCTTCTCGTTGCCGTGGTGCCGGCACTAGCCATGGGACCAAACTGAGCCATCTGGGAGCAAGCCCGGACTCGGTGGATTTGGAGGTGGCTGGAAGGTGGTCGGTGGTCTGGATAAACTGTGTGGAGAGGGATGGAGTTTTAATTAGTCTTGTGAAGAGAGAGGTCCTTTTCCTGTGCAGTGAGGGCCGGCTGTGTGCCTGTGTGTGTGTGTGTGTGTGTGTGAGATGGTGAACAATGAACCCGAGTATCATGCCCAGGTGTGACACAGACTAATTCTGGTCAGACAGAAAAGTTCCAGTTTGAAGGTAGGCATGGCAACCTGATTGACACAGGAATACTGCAGTGTCCAATGTTGCTGTGTGATTATCTTACCCCATGTTAATCCCTGTCTTTACCCCATGTTAATCCCTGTCTTAACCCCCTGTTAATACCAGTGTTTACCCCCTGTTAAACCCAGTCTTTACCCCCTGTTAAACCCTGTCTTTACCCCCTGTTAAACCCAGTCTTTACCCCCTGTTAAACCCTGTCTTTACCCCCTGTTAATACCAGTGTTTACCCCCACTTCATCAATGCTCTGATGCAGAAAATGCAATTCATCAACGCACCGGCGCAGGTCGCTATGAATTGACCCCCCCCCCCCCCCCACCCCCCCAAACAAAAGCTCGGCTTTAACTTATACAGTACGACACAGGTCACTCATTAACCAATCGATCGTGTGAAAGAAGAAGAGGGAGGGCGGAGGTAGAACATAACTCGCTGACCCTGATGTCCTCGCTGGGCCCGCTCGTCACGTCGACATCGTGATTTCATCTGTAACCGAGCCTTTCTGTAGGTGCCAGTTACCTGCGAGCCGCACGCTGGCGTTTCCTAGGAAACCTGATTGGCGCGTGGACCAGTCGGAGGCAGTCTGAAGGACTTGGGGGTGGGGGTGGGGGTGGTGCAAACTCTACAAATGAGCTTTGGGGGTGGGGGAGGGGGAGGGGGGGCAGGTATTTGTGTTTATCCTCCCACTGCTAGTGCTAAACAGAATGGCGTGCTGGCCGGATAGCTTCGTCACAGTTCTTGCTTTCCTTTGTGGCATCTTCCAGCTGAACTGAGCGCACGTTATGCCTTCACCTTTTTTTTTTTTTTTTTTTTTCTCACCGGCGATCCTTTATTTTTCGTAATGTCACGACGTAACTGAGGAACACGGAGTCCTTGAGGCGCCATCCGTTCGCAGTTGCCGATACGCTTATAGCGGGAGCCTTTATCCCTTTACAATAGCAGGGCCGTGACTCAGAGGGGATAGATTATGTGCCCTGTTCAGGGATCGTATGGCAATGCCTCACCTTGCTGGGTTCCCCCCCCCCCCCCCCCAGTTTCTTAAGCACTGCACCATATTAAAGGGTGTGTGTGTGTGTGTGTGTGTGTGGGGGGGGGGGGGGGGGGGTAGTGTGCATGATGGTAATAGCATGATGGCTAATAATAATAACATAAATAACAACAACAACAATAATAATAATAATAAACACTTATCCTCAATGGTCATTTTTCAACCTGAATTGACTCTAGCATCATACGTTTACATTGAGAGAAAGTGGGATGCCTCTTTGGTAAAAATGCCCCCTGCTGGCCATTCAGCTGTGCGTGCCTCACTCTCCGCGTGCGCGTATGATTGGGTCTCCTCAGCCTCCGCTCTGCGTATGATTGGGTCTCCTCAGCCTCCGCTCTCCGCGTGTGCGCGTATGATTGGGTCTCCTCAGCCTCCGCTCTGTGTGTGCGCGGCTGGTGGCCGCTGTGCGAAAAGAAGCAGCAGCTGGCTGGCATTGTGTGTTTCAGAGGAGAACCACGAATTGTCTACACTCTCTTGAGCCAGCAGCAGGGGGCGTACATGAGCACCTTTGTACATGGTTTAGGAATTGAGCATTCCAAATTTTAAAAAATGTACATGAGAAGGTTTTTTTTTTTTCGTTTCACAATCGATTTGTTGGATGTGCACCGCAACAAAAACAAGTATTGTATGATTGAGCATGCTTTTGTTTTTTGTTTTTTTACCATAATGCTGAGATGATGAGCAGATGACAATTAGCTTTCACGCCTGGGAGAGGACAGATGTACGTGAGAAGATCTTTCCACAGCCCCGCAGCACGAACGAGCGTTAAAAACAGGAGCGTTAAAATGAGCGCATTAAAATGAGAGCGTGATGATCTCTTCGCACTTCTGCACGCGAGCGTGTCGATTGCTACCGGCTCCCGTTTCATGAACCCTTGTAATTGGACTATTTATATTCTGCATATATATATATTTTTTTTACAAATCGTTTTAAATCTCTGTGTGTTTTCTTTTCAGGGTAACGTTAGGCCTGAGCGACTGACTTAGAAGTGTAAGGGCTTTGTGATAAATGAAAACAAAACTACAGCTACAGCAACAACAGCTCAGTCTCTTTATTTAAAACTGACTGATGTACTACAGTAGGTGGGCAATTTTTGAGAGAATATACAGGCAGTTAAATCTTCACTCAGGCATATTTAGTGACAGTCCATTGACAGATTATTTGCTTATTTAGGTAAAAAAAAAATCAATTTAAGTTCATCTTGGTGTCCTTTTCAAGTAATGAACACTAATGTTTGTGTCCTTTTTAAGGTCTTGGACATATCTGTGTGTCTTTATTATATTAAACATGCAAAATTTGGCAAACACAGGTGCTGTAGTCTGGAGGTTTATTTGACAAATTGAGATCAGGAAGCTGGAGAAGTCACTTTTGGAAATATTTGCAGCTGTAAGAAATATGACTGGATGAAAGCTAGAGTTAAAAAAAATAAAAAGGAAAAGTAGATGGTTGTTATAGAATTCTTTGTTTATTTATTATATGTTATTTATACAGGATAGGTTGATTGAGCATGTATACTCTTTTACAGCAACAGCCTGAACGCCCCCTCTCCAAGTAGCCTAACCTGCATGTCTTTGGGTTTTATATTTGTATGTGTGTACTGTGTGCAATGCCAAGGGAAATTTTCTTTAGAAATGGAACATTTTTTTGCTGGCCAACTGCAGTTTACAAGACACACGATAGCCGACTTCATACACAAATACGCAGATCCTGTCTCAGTCAGCAAATAGAACTCTCCTGGAAAAGTTACTATTTTTTAAATTAATTTTCCCTTATTGGTGGAAAACTGCATAACGCACTTCATTATTCACCTGTTGACCAATCGAGGCGAGTTGTTGCAGAGTCGTTTTCCCTACCGTTCGGCTAGAAGCACCTCGATTGGATTGCCCCGCGCGCGGCTGCCAGCTCCTCGGCGCTAACCGTGCCGCGGATCTAATTGGGCGATTCGCGTGCCGGGACCCAGCCAACCGGCTGTGAGAAGGACCAGCACGCAGAAACTGGTGAGTTAGCACCTCCTGGGAAGGAAATGATCGCCCCCACCACGCGCCCCCCTTTGCGGTAATTAAGAGTGAGCGGCCGCCTGTTCTGGCTGTGCCGTGCAGAAGGGCCCCTGGAGGAAAGGCACGCCTGTGTTTCCATGCCCCTGTCTGGCGTCCTGGGACGACTCTCCCAGCACCTCCATTAAGAGCTCAAAGCGCCCCTGCAGGGTAAACACTTCACCTTATGAAAGACAACAAGGGAGCAATGTTAGCACACACAGGCACTTAAACACACACACTACACATACACACTACACACACACACACACACACACGCTACACGCACACACACACACACTACACACACACATACACGCACGCACTACACGCGCACACATACACACTACACACACACACACAGGCACTTAAACACACACACCATACATACACACTACACACACACACACACACACACTACACGCACACACATACACACACACACACACACAGGCACTTAAACACACACACTACACACACACACACACTACACATACACACGCACTACACGCACACACACATACAAACTACACATACACACACACAGGCACTTAAACACACACACCATACATACACACTACACGCACACACACACTACATGCACACACACACACACACTACACACACACAGGCACTTAAACACACACACATACACACACACAGGCACTTAAGCACACACACCATACACACACATACACACACACATACATACACACTAGACATACACACACATACACACTACACACACACACACACACACAGGCACTGCACATACACATGCACACATACATACTACACACACAAGACACACACACACACAGGCTCTGCACTTAAACACACCACACACACACTACATACATACACACAATATACACACACACACAGGCACTGCACTGAAACACACACTATATTTACACACACACACTATAAACACACAGACACCACTTAAACACACACACTATACACGCACACTATGCACTACACACACACTATACACACACTATATATTCACTCACACATGCTACACACACGCACTATGCACAATGTCTGGTGCATGTGCTTATATGTTGAGAGAGAGGAGAGAGAACAGGAGGGAGAGGGAGGCGAGAGAGGGGGTGAGAGAGAGAGAGAACAGTCAACAGGACTTGCAGACTGTACAGACAGTGGCTGTTGGATGTTGGAGTTGCGAGGAGACTGGGAGTTACACAGACAAGAGAGTGGGAGAGAGAGAGAGTGAGGGAGAGAGAAAGGGAGAAATCGGTTTGGTCTCCCTCTCTACATGGTGAGGGGTAGAGAGGGAGGAGGGACACACAGGGCCTGTTTGGGGGAAGGAGTTTAGGGTCGGGGGGGGGGGGGGGGGTTCCTGGAGGACCTGTTGCGAGGTCGACCGCCACCTTCGCCATCATCACCGACAACCGCGGCAAGGAACTCTGCTAATTACAAACAGCACAACACACACTTTCACCTGGGACGGGCAAGGAACGCCCCCCTCTAAAACACGCACGCACACGCACACACACACACGCACGCATGCACACACACACACGCACGTACACACACACACACACACATACACACACACACGCAGAAGAACACCAGAAGAAGAGATTCTGAAAGGAATAAAAAATAACCCGATGAAAGAAAGGAGGAGGAAAAAAGGGAAGACAAAGTGCGGAAAATAATGGAGTCCAGCTCCAGGAAGCAGGGCTTCAAGAAATGCAGGAGCGCCACTTTCAGCATCGACGGGTTCAGCTTCACTATCGGTAAGAGCCCCCGCCTCGCCCCTGGGGCTTCTGGTCCGGCGGCGTTGGCAGAGAGCAGCGTGCGTTCCGTGGTTCCTTTTCTCTTTAAACGTCAGCGAGCAAACGACGGCGTTTACCTTGTGACCCGACTCGACTTGCCGCTGCGCTATTGGACATTTTAGTAAACCGCTTGATTGTAATTTGCGCTCACACATACACGCACACACACTCACACACACGCACAAAACAAACATTGCCAATCCCAACCCCTGCTTCTGATTCTGATGTGTGTTTTTTTTTCTAAAGCATGAAAAGGTGTTTTGCTTTTGAACGGGGCTGGCAGAGGTGTGTTTCGTGGCCAAATTCACCTCGGCGCCCCCACACGCAGACCTTGGCGTTGGCGTTGAATGTTTGTACGTACAGTTTTGTTTTGTTTTTTTCAGTTTCAAATAGCAAGATTGAGAGGTGAGAAAGTTTTGGGAAGAGTCAGCCAAATGTACTGTAGGTATCGTAGGATGAACAAAACAATGATCGGACCTAGAGAAAGAAAGCTGGGTGCTCTGGAGTGTGTGGTCTTGTTTTTTTGGTTGTCAGGGAAACTGGCGTAACTGGTGTAAGCACGTGAAATGTGTTTTTTTGGTTTTCAAAATTTTCACAGCCAGAATAAATTAAAAAAACGTACTTTTCTGATATTGGTACTGAAAAGAAAACTTAAATTGACATTTGTTTTGCATAATTTGTGGATTTATTTTATTGCATTTTTTTGGATTTAGATAAATATGTTGGCGTATTTTGATTAAAAATGGCACTGTTTTAACTGTCATGATGAACGGAGAACTGGAGGACGAACGCTGCATAATGATAAAACCGAAATACGTTTTCAACCCATTGTTTGTCTCGCTATTGTAAAATCAGATTTACGTAATAACAATGTCATGGTTTTCTGTTGAAATGCCTGGCAGCGCACGATCCTTTGCTTCAAGCTAATGCTCCTGTCACTGCTTTGTCGAATGTCATTGCGCAAAGGAAAAGCGTGTAGCGCCTGTATTTGTTTTGAATGGGTAACAGAAATGGAAAATTAAGGCTTTGCAGTTCTGTGCCAGTAGACCTGGAAAGGGGAGGGGAGGGGGGGGAGGGGGGCAGGGGGGTGGGGGTGGGGGCGGGGGAGGAACAGCCTCAGTGGCAAATTGACACGGCAGTTGTTTTCGGAGAGCGCGGAATGGCGGTAATTATATCTCTCCAAAGGTCAAACATGGAGGGGTTACGTAATGGCGCGCAATCACTCTCCGAGCGCGGGCGCGGCCGCTCGCCCCCGCCGGCGGTCACGTGGGAGCCCCCGGGTTTCACCGGCCGCCGCGCCCATTTCGCCTTTTCGCCGGACTGGGGGGAGAGGGGCACGTCTCCTGCCGCTGGAACGCGCCCCCCCCCGCGCCCTGCGATCGCGGTCGCCCAGTTTAAAGATCGCCGCGCGGAGCGGTGCAAACAGGGCGCCCTGCCGGCGGCCGGCGCTGGAACAATAAAAACCCGGTCCAATAAAAACGCCGACGAGGTAATTAAAGCTTCGCGATAAGCGGTCGGATATGAACCTGAACGCGTTCCGTGCGTTTTACTGCGGCGCGGCGTGGGCAGGAGCTGGAAAGGACTCGGCGGAGCTCGTCGTAAAAATTAGCAGCTGACCCTGAGCGGCGGTGAGGAACGAGAGAACCAATCAAATGAGCCGGGAGTCTTATTAGTTGTGCTATAGGGCCTCATACAGGCAAGCCCCCTTCCAATCCCCACCCTCCCCCCACCCCCGCTCCCCACCACCCTCGCGGCCTCCTCGGGCCGGCTGATTACCGTCTCCATGACGATGGCGGGTGGACGTGACGTCGCAGGGTGATCCCAGGTGTCCTGAGTGACTGAAGCAGCGGCCGCCGGGCCTGTCTGTGTCGCCCCGGCGAGGAACCCATCGGAGGCCTCATTAAGTACAGCTGTTGGCTAATTGGCTGGCCTTACAGCACTGCGTGTGCTTAGGGTCGGGTTGGGAGGGGGGGGCGGGGGGGGCGGGGGGGCTGGGGTGAACAAGCAGGTGGGGGGAGTGTGGGGGGGGGGGGGGGGGGGCTGTAGCCCGGTTGCCTGGCAATGGAGATATGAGGGGACTTCTGGGGGCCCGGCGGGTAATTCCTAATCATGTGGGGCATTAGCGGCGCTGCCCCCGGTGAAGTGGGAGTCATTATCCGTGATGAAGTGGCCTCTCCTTCGCTGCACGCCCCCGTGCTCTGGTGCAGTGGACACAGGAGCGACCCCCACCCTCTCTCTCTCTCTTTCTTTCTCTCTCTCTCTCTCAGCTGGGAAGGGCTTTCCCTGGTGTTGCCTCTTCATTTCTCTTCGTCTTCATCACCCAGCTTATCTCTCCCCCCGGGCCACATGGCTTATGTGTGTCAGCCACCAGCCACTCCCTCCATCTCTCTCTCTCCCTCTCTCTCTATCTTTCTCCCTCTATCTCTCTCTCGCTCTCTTTTTCTCGCTCTCTCAAATTCAAATTCAAAACATCTTTATTGGCAAAATGTGTATATATACATATTACCAAAGAATGAATACAACAAACAATAAACATATGAACAGAATACAACTTTGTGTGTGTGCGTATGTGTGTGGTATTTGTGTATGTTAGCCAGTGTAATGTCATGTGTACATTAGGCGAAACAGTGAATATAACATTTAACAATAATTTAAGAAAGTATACAAAAATAATAATTATAACAATAATAAAGGAGATTGTGTCACACAGTGAGAACATATTCGCTCTTCTTGTGGTACCCATGAGTTTTTGTATCTGCCTATTTCACTTGCAAGCATGTGGTCACTGAGCCTGTACTGGGTCAGGATGTGTCTCTGCTTTGTGTCTATGTGACTGAGGAGAGATACTCTGCCAGTGTGCATTTTCTGTCTAGGGCCCAATAACAATTCAGTTTATTCTGGGATTGTGTTTCTTTGTTCCAATGTTCCAGATAGGAGTTCTTGATGTGTTTTACGATTTAGTTGACTCTAATGGGCAGTTGTGAAGCAGTGCTGATCTGCAGCTTGACTGCATAATATGCTGGATGGCACTGACAAAGATTTTTGACCAGATTCTAATGAGCGTGATTATTTTATGGAATATTGTTTTAATCCCATAAAAAGCCCTGTGGGTCTTTTCTTTTAATGCATTCATTGCTAGGCCAAAGCTCCCTGACATATGTGTGTGCATGCATGTGTGTGTGTGTGTGGGTGAGTGCGTGTGTGTGTGCACGCATGCATGCATGTGTGTGAGTGTGTGCAGGTGAGTATGGTTGACTGTGTGTTTGTGTGCGTGTGTGTGGGTGTGCAGGTGAGTGGGCGTGTGTGTGTGCGCGAGTGTGTGCGTGTGTGTGTACGTGGGTGCAGGACTTATGGCATTCATGTCTGAATGCCAGTGGGGACCTTGACTGGATCGGTTCTGCATTGTAATTGATGTGCAGGTATTCATCTGAATGGGAGGGTTCTGCAGGCTTCTCACATTCAACACAGACAGAGAGCCTCTCTCAGAAACCTCTCCGCCTTCCGTCTGCACAAACCCACCCTCGCACACAATCACACAGCTGAATAGAATTTTATATGAAATAGAATTTTATATTTAAACTATGCACAGGTTTTTCACCTGGGTCTGCACAGCTGAGTTCTGAATCTTGGTGCTTGATGATGATGATAGTTAATCTTTTCTCTTGTCTCATGTCTGGGCTCTATGGAGATTTGGGGGGTGCAGTGCTTAAAGATGGTGCTTGGGGAAGAGAGGGCTGTTTTCCACTTTGGGGGTTCAGGTCTTTGTCCAGCTGTTTTTCTGCAGCTCTGTAAAGTGTTCTTGTGACAGTTTTCTGTAAAAATCACAACACAAATAAATTTGATTCGATTTGATTTGGCTTGAAACCACCATGGTTAGCATTAGGATCACACCAGTGACTCCTGCAGCAACAGAACAGGCCCTGACTGACATTCACTTCCCAAAGTACACCACATCCTGGGGCCTTCACCTACGGAGTCCTGTTTTTTTTTTGCAAAAGCTAATGTCACAATTGCTGTGATGTCACAGTAGATAGGATGTTAGGATTACGGTGAGGTCACAGTTTCTTTGATGTCACAGCTGGACGGGCAGTGACTGTACTTGTCCCAGGTCATGGTATTGTGATGTCACAAAGTAAAAATATGATGTGTACATATGGCAGGGGTCATAACAGGCAAACAGTCATGCAGGGATTGTAAATGTCTGTGGATGAAAAAACGAAATAAAATTGTTCTTATTTGTAATAAATAAATAAGTAAATATATTAATAAATAAAGTGGACTGCTGGAGTGGTGCCTGGCTTGGTGCAGGGGGTTCATAAATAGGCTTTAAATCAGATAACTCTGCGAGGGATAAATCTGGGCGTGGGTTGGTCAGAGTGTGCTTGTGTCTACCTGCCTGTCGGAGGGGATTACTGTAGGCGACACTCTGTATCGATTGTGCCCGTCCCATTTCGGCGCTTTGAATTAAACATCACAGGCTCAGGAATATGATTCTGTCTGCGAATTTCAAAGCCTCCCCAGCCACAGGTGTCAGTTCATCATTATCAATAAGGTTTCAGGCCAGAACCAAGCACCTGCTGGAGGAAATTTTACACGGGAATACGAGGGGAGGCCTTTTGCAATTCCAAACGGTATCATAAAAATGTCTAGTTTTATTCTTTGGCAGGTGGGGGGGTGACGGGGTGAGGGGTGGATGGTTGGAATTTATTCGCGCCAAGACCCAAAGATTTACAAACGTGTAGATTGGGTAACGGGAGCTGCGGAATCCGTAGCTATGGAAACGGATTCGCATCGACCCTCCGCGCGCTTCCGTTCGACGAGAGCGTAATGGAAGGTCTCCTCTTGAATAAGTCTCTCGCTTTTTTTCCCTCTCCTTTTTTAAAAAAGGGAGTGATGTGAAGTTCGCTGAAAAATGTGCATATTTTATTTAGCGTAAAAACCTTTTTCTCCTGCGTGACCTTTATTTCTCCTTTGTTCGAATGCTTGAACTGACAAAGCATTCCTGGATTGATGAACTCACTGACTCATTCGCGCACTGCGTCGGCAGACAAAGAAATCCTCCCCCGACCCCCGAAAACTACTATCGTCCCCACAAAGGCTTTATCCACTAATGAAAGACCCTCTGCAGTCGTTTTATTCTGGCCTTGAAAGAGTCAGCTCAGCCATTTTCAAAGATGTATGCACTCTTCATATTTATTAGCCGGAAAAGAAGAAAAATTTGTAAAGTATGCCATTTCTAAATTGCTTCTAAGTTAAGAATTGCGTTGCTTTCAGGATAAAAATATTATTTAAAACTTATTTTAAAATTAGTTAAACACATTTAACAGCATATCATTTGTGGTTGCTGGCTCTGCATGTATAATGTAATTTAAAAATGATCATTTAGTATGGGCCTTTAATGGACATTATATTGCACATCTTTAAAGTGTATGAATATGTCGTGAAGAATATTTCTGTAAATGCATTCAACCTTTTGGCGTGTGAAACGCATTTGTGAACCCGTTCCATGGCTCACTCACTCATTCAGTCACCCACAAACCTCACCACTTTATCACCGACCTGTTCACAAAGTCAAATATTCACTCACGCACCCCCACACCCACAGGCTGAATAGGTGGTGCACACTCATTTAGCCAGGGTAACTGGTGGAAACAATAAACCTGCACGTGCACACTAGCCCTCCAGGAGTGGAATTGCCCCTGCTGTATATATTATGCCCCCACACCCAAGGAAGTTGCCCCACCCTGTGCCCTTCTCATGCCCAACTGCTGATGCTCAGGAGGGGTGGGCCTGGTTAGTACTTAGACAAGAAGCCCTGAGGGTAAACTGTTGGAAGATGTCTCGGTTAACCAGTAGGGGGGCGATCTTTCCTCTGGACCCAATAGAAACCCAGCAACACGAGCACTGTGATGGGGACACTGTGCTGTAGAAGTTGCTGTCCCTAAGATGAGACATTAAATTGAGGACATTAACCCTGTCAGTATTCCCACAAAAACTGGCTCTCCACATCTGGAACCCCAACATGCTTGATTGGCTCCCCAATCCCGTGTATTCCCAACCCAAAATGACTTTCCAGGTCATCACTGCAAAAGAGAACTGTTGACTCTAGACTTCTCGATTGACTTATGTGACACTCAAAAGAAATACAACGACTGTAAGTTCTCTTTTACCCTTTAAGGTGTAAGACCACAAATATGTGATTAGTGTGTTCTCGACCTAACATTCTAATGCTGATGTCACAATCACTGCTGGTAACTGAGAGCAGTGGAGTTCTTGGAGACTGACTCAGAATTTTGAAGAAACGTTCCGGAAAGCCTGCTCTTGAAAGGCTTAATTAGGTTTCTGTCTTCCTCTTGCAGTTGCAAATGAGACTGGAGGGGCCAATGCTCGGCCAGCTGCCCGCTTTGCACGTGAGTACCCACAATGCCTTTTCTAACTGCTTCAAACCCCCATCTTAACACCTGTGTTCTGGAACAGACAGCTGAACCTGTGCTGCCCAACCCCTGTGCTCCGAAATAAACAGACCATTGAACAACTCATTTGGGAATGCAAAGTTTTTGGGTGGAATTTTGATACTTCCAGGTTTTTGAGGCAAGCATCGCCTGAAGCCAAACACAAAATCTAGAGCCAAATTGTGAGTGTAGGTCCACTGATGATGAGTGTCATTCCCCTGATAGAGCACCTGGATGTCCCAGGGCATCATGGAACCTGTAGTACAGGTTACAGGGTTTCTATTTTCAGTGTTATGCTGCACAGGTTAGATAGCTGTCACCCTTTGCTTTGAGGACTTTGAGGCAGGCCATTACTCTGTGTGTCCACTAGAGGGGGGAACACACCAACTTTATCACCAGGGAGCACTTTAACGTCACAAGTCAAATAAGTGAAATTGAAACATATTAATGACACTATTAGCAGGAATGAAAAGTCTAAAATATTTTATGATGACAAATGATTTAATCTTATATTTTTTGTAGAAAAATCATGTCAGCATTTTTAAAAATAGAGGCATATAAATCAAAGTTGGATTTGTTTTGAAGGTGATTGTACCTGCCTTGGTGAGGCAGCAGGAGGCAGCACAGAGCCACTTTTGTGACTTCGTGGAATGACACGTGAAACACGCATAATATACTTGCATATGCCTTTTCTGGTCACTGATATACTGAAATAAAACAGAATGAATACGCGTGGTTAGTTCCTTTGTATCTATGAATTTGGTCCTTTAATATTTATGCATTATGACCCTATGATGCAATACAGTTCACTTACAGATGCAATGTGGTATCTCTTGTAGATACAGATATGGTGCCTGACTGGTGCCGGTGTGCTGTGTGGGCCAGCTGGGCCACCAGTGACCTGTATTAGTGAGCATGACCCCATCCACTGCCACATTATTAAATAAAATCTCCAGCACTGCTTAAAAACACTGAGGCTGTGTGACCTTTGACTCCTTGAATCCAGGCTCCAAATCCCAGAATGCCCTGTGGAACGCCATCACGGCGGGGATCGGGATCAAGGACAAGGACAAGCGGGGCATCGTCATCGACCCCCGCCCCCCGGAGGAGATCCTGGCCGACGAGCTTCCCGCCGTGGACGGGCCCGACGCCATGGAGAAGACCGCCATCAGGTTAGAGAGTAGAGCACAGAGCTGTGTGTATACTGTATGATCACAGGCCTGAGAGTAGAGCACAGAGCTGTGTGTGTATACTGTATGATCACAGGCCTGATAATGGAGCACAGCTGTGTGTATACTGTATGATCTCAGGCCTGATAATGGAACACAGCTGTGTGTATACTGTATGATCACAGGCCTGATAATGGAGCACCGCTGTGTGTATACTGTATGATCTCAGGCCTGATAATGGAACACAGCTGTGTGTATACTGTATGATCACAGGTCAGAGAGTAGAGCACAGCTGTGTGTATACTGTATGATTTCAGGCTTGAGAGTAGAGCACAGTTGTGTGTATACTGTATGATCTCAGGTCTGATAATGGAGCAGAGCTGTGTGTATACTGTATGATCTCAGGCCTGATAATGGAACACAGCTGTGTGTATACTGTATGATCACAGGTCAGAGAGTAGAGCACAGCTGTGTGTATACTGTATGATTTCAGGCTTGAGAGTAGAGCACAGTTGTGTGTATACTGTATGATCTCAGGTCTGATAATGGAGCAGAGCTGTGTGTATACTGTATGATCTCAGGCCTGATAATGGAACACAGCTGTGTGTATACTGTATGATCACAGGTCAGAGAGTAGAGCACAGCTGTGTGTATACTGTATGATTTCAGGCTTGAGAGTAGAGCACAGCTGTGTGTATACTGTATGATCACTGGTCTGGTAGTGGAGCAGAGCTGTGTGTATACTGTATGATCACTGGTCTGGTAGTGGAGCAGAGCTGTGTATACTGTATGATCTGACAGTAAAAGAGACTGTGTGTATACTGTGTGTATACACACATACTCACATGCACACACACCCACGCACACACACACACACACACACACGCATACACACACGGTGGAGTTGGTGTCGAGTTGGAAGCTCTCTCAGTCACTGGCTGTGTGACTGACCGGTGCCAGTGTGCTGTGTGGGTGTTTTGTGCTTGGCCAGCTGGGCCAACAGTGACCTGTATTAGTGAGCATGACCCCTTTCCACTGCCACGTATTTAAAAATCTCCAGCAGTGCTAAGATGTTGTCACAATGTTGCCGAGATGACGTGGTGTCAAGAGGATATTTACCAGGTACCAAAAGGAAAAGACATGACAGCTGTTCAATGTTTGCTGCCTTCTCTGTAATCAGATACACACACACGCGCACACACAGACACAGGGTAGGTAAACACGTGCAATTCTTTACAGGATGCTCCGAAAAAAGATTTTTAAAATAAATGTTTTAAAGCCTGTAATTTCTATCAAGTTTTAGCGGCTGAAATGTTTTGAGTATCCTGAGAATTTTTTTTTTTAGGCCGCAGGAACCATAGATACCATGAAAAACCTTAAAACGTGAATCCAGCGGGCCTCACTTTTAAAAACTGCCAGCGTTCTGTTTGTCGACTGCGGATCGATGTGGTCCGGATCGATGGAGTTCTGAGCTCAGTGCCGTCTGATCTACGAAAGAGATTCCCACTAGAATGCCCTGATAGGATTATTCCAGAGAGGTTTTCTCTTAGATTAGATTCCTCTGGAGTGGACTGCCGCTTTAATTTATTAATTACATTTCTTTTTTATTATTATTTTGTAGAAAAAAATCTACGCAGGCTCGGGGCAGAATGTGAGCTTTGAGGAGTCAAAACATTTTGTCACACGCGTTACATGTAGTAATTCTGTCATCAGCAGAACGTCATGGCTATCACTCCCCTGTGTTCTTTCACCAAGGTGCTTCTGGCCTCAGTATAATCTCCATTTTTTCATATCAGCGGGGGTTAGCCAGACGACCGCCCTTCCAATGCATCCGTGTTTCTCCGGTGGTGGTTTAAGTCAGAGATCTGCAGCATTTCTAACACATATTTGAATTCATTTAATTTGCGTGTGCGCATGTTATACACATGTAATGCACGTGTAATACACATGTAGTACCGTTCCCTCGCCTTGTTTGTATGGTTTATGCCTCTGTGGCACCTGTGAAACAGCCTGCACCTCCACCAGAATCTTATATTCTTAGTTGCATTTATTTAGGAGCTCTGCATTTTGTGTTTTTTGTTTTGTCGCAAGGTATGTTTGAGTGCATTTTTTGCCAATTCCAAGTTTCAGTCTTAACATACGGAATGGTGATTACTGGTGATTTTAGCCTCCCTGTGGGTTTTAGCCAATAAGGGGGAGAATGGCCTGTGGCGTTGGTTTATTGGTTGTTACAAACATACATTGTGATTGGTGGAGCGTCTCTCTGCCCAGTGTTCTTCCAGTAAACTGACATCAGGACTGTTTTATACCCACTTCATTATTATTCCTAGTGGCAATGAGGAACTAGGACTCATTAATGAGTGTGTGTGTGTGTGTGTGTGTGTTTGCCGGGGGGGCAGAGGGGGGTGGGCCTTTTTCCTGTTGAGCACCGGTAGGATTGAAGCTCATATTGTTCATAGCACGTTCTCTTCGTGTTTGATTGCCCTTTTAAAAATATCAGGCGACGTCATCAAGTTCTGGAAAACCGGAGACTGTCCTTCTGCAATGCTGCTCTCAAAGTGTGTGTGCGTGCGTGCTTGTAGAGAGATAGAGAGAGAGATGGAGAGAGAGAGAGAGAGGGAAAGCGAGAGTGTGAGAGAGAGGGAAAGTGAGAGAGTGTGAAAAAGAGAATGAGAGAGAGAGAGAGCGTGATAGAGGGGGGAGAGAGATGGAGGGAGAGAGAGAGAGGGAAAGCGAGAGAGTGTGAGAGAGAGAGAGAGAGAGAGGGAAAGTGAGAGAGTGTGAAAGAGAGAGAGAGAGAGCGTGATAGAGGGGGAGAGAGTGAGTGAGAGAGATGGAGGGAGAGAGAGAGGGAAAGCGAGAGAGTGTGAGAGAGAGAGAGAGGGAAAGTGATAGAGAGAGGGAAAGCGAGAGAGTGTGAAAGAGAATGAGAGAGAGAGAGAGAGAGAGATAGAGAGAGAGAGAGCAGTAGCTGTTAATTTGGCATTGCGTCAGGGTAATAAGTCACTCAGCACTTGGGAGTGGGTATCGGGAGGTTCACAGTCACCTTGGGCGACACACTGCACTTAAAATATCTCGTCTCCACAAAAGCCCTCCGATCCCGGAGCGGGGGGCCTGCGGGCGAAACGGGAAAGCCGCCTGGAGCGCCGGAATGGGACCGGAATGCCACAGGTCGGATTTCTGGCGGAATATTGGGGGGCTCACGGCGGCAGACCCGCGCTGCTGGGGGGTTGGCAGAAGGCTCTCAGGGTGAACATTCCGGAAGCCAATTTTAATAATTGAAACATTATCAGAATATCTCGCATGGTCTCCTTCCTTGGGTCCCAAACTCGGTCCTGCACCCCCCCCGCCACCGCCCCCCCCCCCCGCCCCGCCCCGCCATGCCACCCCCGATATGCTGGCTTCCGCTTTTTTCCACAATTGCAATCTATGAATTTTAACAAGCTGTTAATTTGGCTGTGCATGCCATGAAGAACAAATATATTCATACGGTGCTTATTGTGCTATATTGCAGACAGTCCCATAAAAGTGGTAACAGTGTTTTTTTTTTTGATTAAATGAAAGACTGAGGTTAATGAATAGACGTCTAATTAGGTTGCCGAACACGTGTTTCATTTCCTTAAATTTATTAACACGATGCAGGTTTTGGCTCGTTATCATTTGCTTTGTCTCTGAATTCGTCATTCCAGATGGTCCATTTTAGTGGCCAGGTGTCCATTCTTTCACCAATTAGAAGCCCATTGATTCACCCCAGTGTTTAATTTGATCAGTTAAAAAAATAATCTACCTGTGGTTCAATGCAATATAGCGCAATAAGTGCAATATGAACACGGGAAGTTTCACGGCACGCAGAGCTATTTTCGGACATAATGTGGCTTAACAGGATAAATAATGTCTCTGAACGCGAAAACCGCCTAATTAAGAAAGATGAACGGCTTGTTAAAATTCCAGGATTGCAATCGTGGTGGGAACAGTGGCTTTAATCTGAAGGTAATCTGCATTCTGTAGTACCGTTGGAATGAATTGTCCTGTTTCAATAAAAAAAAAGATTTTTGATACATTAATCAGGAACAGTTTTGGGGACATGCGGCACGTCCAGGCAAACCCGAAATCTGGGCCGAGGTTGCGAGTCTAGGGCCAGTGATAACGGAACATTCATCAGGAACGGTTTTGGGGACGGGCACCACATCCAGGCAAACCCAAAAGCTGGGCCCAAGTTGTGAGTCTAGGGCCAGTGATAATGGGCTTAATTCTCCTGATAGACCATCCAGCCATCTGGGCATCTGTTATACAGCTCCACAACCACCTGTGTAAGGGGCCAAATAAACAATTTACTAATAAGGTGTTAACACTTAATCACATTTTAAAATTTAACATTAGCATAGGGATATATTGTGGGTACTGAATTACCCCCACCCTTAAATCCCCCCAACAGTATCTTACATACCCCCACCTACATGCCCCCTTCCCCTGGCTACATGCCCCTACCCCTGCCTACATGCCTCTTACCCCTGCCTACATGCCTCCTACCCCTTCCTACATACACTTCCCCTGCCTACATGCCCCCTTCCCCTGGCTACATGCCCCTACCCCTGCCTACATGCCTCTTACCCCTGCCTACATGTCCCCTACCCCTTCCTACATGCCCCCTACCCCTGCCTGCATGCCCCCTACCCCTGCCTACATGTCCCTACCCCTGCCTACATGCCCTCTACCCCTGCCTACATGCCCCCTACCCCTGCCTACATGCCCCCTACCCCTGCCTACATGTCCCCTACCCCTTCCTACATACACTTCCCCTGCCTACATGCCCCCTACCCCTGGCTACATGTCCCCTACCCCTGCCTACATGCCCCTTTCTGTGGCTACATACCCTCTACCCCCACATGACTTCTACACCCCTCCCTCGTTACCCCATATCCCCTCTTATATGCTGCCCCCCCCCCCCCCCCCCAATGTATTTATAGAAGCCTGTAAAGGGCACAGTCTCCTCTTCAACTTCCAGGAAGTGAGCTGAACAAGGGTTTATGGTTCTGTGATATGAGAGAAAGAAAGAGAGAGAGAGAGAGAGAGAGAGAGAGAGAGAGACTTTTAAACTTTTAATAATGAGCCAAAGATACCCACAAATCCCTAGTATTGACACACACCAAAAAACAAAAACACAAAGCCACACAAAAAATAGGCAGAGAGAGAAAGAGCCAAAGGAATGTTCACCACAGAATGCTTCTATGTTTTTCCTACCAAGTAAATATTTAGCTCACGCCTTAGAAATGCAGCATTTCCAAACAGAATCACTTTCAGAACTGAGTGAAATAGCCAATCTGTTTGTGTGATAGAGGATCTGCAGTGACTCTGAGTGTGTGCATATGAAAGTGTGTCTGTGTGCGCTTGTGTTCGCGTGTGTGTGTGTGCATGCATGCTTATGCATACAGTGTCTCCTGCATATTAAATGTAATTTTATCAACATGAATCCAGTTATGTGATACCTTGTGCTTCTGCGTGATTGCATTTAGAGAGATGCAGTACACCATAATCAAAAATCAACAATATTACTTATTTACACCTATTTAAAATCACTCAAAATGCAATAACAATTGCCACAGTGGTGAACATTCATTTTCCAGTTCATTCATTTTTATTCTGTTGTCATTTAATAATTTAATATTTTATTTGGTTTAGCGACCCAATAAAAATGATTGCAACACAAATAAATTTGAATGATGGATCTGTAGAAGGGGGAGCAGAACCCCCCCCCCCCCCCGCTCAGTCCTGCCAGGGGGGTAAGTGAGAACTGCTGGTGTGTCAGTGTGCTTTTTTTTCCTTTGCCCTTTTTACGTAGGTGTTATGGTGAGTGGGCTGAGTGACAGGTTTAGCTCCAAGAGCTGTGGGGTAAAGGGGGGGGGGGCGTGGGGGTGGGTTGGGGGAGATGACATCACAATCTCCTGAACCCCTCCGTCCCATATGAAATGGCATTAAAATGTGAAAAGATTATTATAATTTTTTTTTTTTTTTAAATGAAAGACCAGATCCAATGAACCCCAAGATGCTTCACTTTCAGACCGTGGCGTCAGTGAGCTCTCTCAGGACGTGATTGGCCGATGGGTAAGGGTTTTGGGCCTGTCCAGTTAGCCTGGAGTTTTGTGGCCTGAACGTGCTGATTGGTCCCTGACACTGAGCGATGGTCGCCGATAGAGAAATGTGGGCTCGGCGGCGGAATCTGATCACATGACCGTTGCCATGGTGTCTGACACCGCCCCGCGTTCATGCTCAGTTTCGCCTCCATCAAACCCAAAAAAAAAGAACACGGCCTGCCTGTTGGCTGCGTCCCCCGCTGGGTCTTTCTTTCCCCCCTCCTCCTGTGACGTTTCACCTGAGCGTAAACCCCCCCCCCCCCCCCCCCCCGCTATTTTAGTGTGGGCTGGTAGAAATAATAGGTGGCCAGCTTAGGAGCAGTGGCGTCACCAGGGTTGGTGTCACCCAGTGTGGTCGACCGGGGCGGGTGCAAGGAAATTGCGTGTTATGCATTCAAATGACAAAGCGCTTCTCGTCACAGTAATACCGCTAATGAAATCAACCGGCAATGCACTGCATCGGAGAAACTAGCTGTTTCTACCCGATTGGGTGGGCAAGACGCACGTTTGGGTGGACCCCTGCCCATAGTCAATGCCGCCCGTGAGTAGGTTTGCTTTTTTCAGTAGGAGGAATCTCTGGGAAGACATTGCATTTAAAGTGTGAATTTATCCAGAAATAAGAAAGTTTCAAAGCCCAGACTGGTTAGTGTGCGTTAATGTCCACCCTCCCATCCCCAACCTCCACATCTCACCGCCACCCCCACCCTCCACCTCGCACCCCCACCACTCACCAACACCCTCCATCACTCACCCGCCACCCTCCACCTCCCACCCCCGCCACTCACCAACACCCTCCATCACTCACCCGCCACCCTCCACCTCCCATCCCCACCCTCCACCTCCCATCCCCACCACTTAACCCCCACCACTCACCAACACCTCCCATCCCCACCTCTCACCCTCCCACCAGACATTGATAGAGGAGGACAGACAAGCAGATGGGAAAGCGGGATACACAAACAAACAAACAAACTAGCAAAAAAAAATCTGGAAACCGTCAGGTATGTGGAATGTGAGCAGCAGAAGAAGCGACAGCTGTTCTGGTGTCCCTGCGGTGAGTGGGCATGTATCGGACCCCCCCCCCCGTCAGCGTCAGCTCTCGGCCCGCCAGGATTCTGGTCATCGGCGCGCCAGCGGTCTGTTAGCCACAGGACCGCCCGCCCGCCCGCCAAACTGTTTTACATTCTCTCTACTGCTCGTCCTTCACCGCGGCTGCCTCACCCCAACCATCCGCTAGCTGAGGCGTGCGCGAGGAACCACCTGTTCAAAAATAGAGTGTGTGTGTGCGCGTGTATGTGTGTGTGTGCATGCGTACACTTCTGTGTATGTGTGTGCGTGTGTATGTGTGCGTGTGTGTGTATGTGTGTGTGTGTGCGTACGTGCGTGTGTGTGTGTGTGCATGTGCATGTGTATGTGTGCATGTCTGTGTGAGCGCGCGTTCGATGGTCTTGCAGGAGTCACAGACTAGCTTAAGACTGGATGGGGAGAGCTGTGTTTGAGTCTCTGACTGTCTCACATTAAACGACCTTCAGAGGCGGGTGTTCAGTCACACTGCGTACAGGACTGGGGGATTCTTAGGGATTTTTCTTAAGACCTTTAAAGCTGCAACTTCTTGACTAAAAATCCTGTAGAGTATGCTAGGCATAACTCAAAGCAAACTCTCACCTTTACTTTTGAAAAGAAAATATGCAGAACTTAGTTGAGATGAGCATTCACAAGTAATTCCTCAGAATGACCAAACAATACCCTTCACATAAAAACCAGGATGTACCCCTCTTCTATTTTGGTGTCATGCCCTTCATGAACATTACCTACCAAAATTATTCAAGAACCAATCCACTACGAGACTGCCGTCCACAGGCACTACTGGAAAATCAAGCATGTAAAGCATCTACCTTGATTGGGTGACATCTCAACCTTCAATGCCCCCCCCCCCCGCCCTTCGTTGAGCCCAAATGGTGTGTGCAAATGAATTTGAGCACAAGTTGGGGTTGAGGGAACAGAGCAAGTGTAAACTGATAGCGATGAGAATCTCAGCAGTACGTAGATGTTCTTTTGGCATAAGATGCCTGAATGGATACTGTAAACAAATCTATTCCGATTCATCTGGGAGTCCATGTTTGTTTATGGCACAGAAGCGGTGCTCTGAGAAGCCTCTTAAAAAAAAAAGACCCTGAGGGGGATGCATTCTTCCCCTTTCACACTCCAGAAAAACAAAAATATTCATTACGATGATCTGACATGATGGTAGGGCAGCATTACCTTAAGCAAAAAAGAAAGAATTTTTTATTTTTCTGCATAAAAATTGTTGTGACAGAAAGGGGGGGGGGGAAACGAACGAAACCAAGCTAACGGACTTCGTGCTAACTTGCGGCGTTTGTGTGAATTTGCGCTCGGGGACGCGCCTGGTGGATGTTTGCGCTGTGAAGCGAGTCACCCACACTGAGGGGCAAGTTCACGCGAGGCCTCTCTGCCTGTCAGGAACACAAACATCTTCATATTGCAGTGAACTTTAAATAAATCTGTGTGATACGACCTTTGGAACTTGCTGTCCTTGCGCTTTTTTTTATTTTGCTTTTTTTTCTTATTCTTTATTATTATTCGTTTTTCTTTTTCAAACCGTAGAGTTTTCCCAATCCCCGGGATCAGGAGTTACAGCATTATCCATCTCACCTCCTGCGTCCCGAAAACCATTCAGGGCGGGACATGCACCACTCTCCCGAATTATTTCTCTTTTCTTTGTTCTACTCTCTCTTCTTTCCCGTTGGTAACATACCTTGGCCCTTTGCTTGGCCAGTCCGCTCCCCCTTGGTTTTGTGTGTGCTGCGGTTTTGAAAACATAGACCCTTTAACATCTGGAGCCTTTAACATCTGGATTCTTTAACCCCTGGGGCCCTTCCCACCTGGAGCCTTTCTGTCCAGCTTTTATTGTTTTCTGCTCATAAGCCAAAAAATAAATAAATAAATGTTCCCTCATCCCTGGGTGAAGGCTGGCCGTAATTAGCCAGCTGGGTACCTGGACGAGGACAGAGGGCTTTGTGACGAGGCTGGCTGTGGGAGACTCGTTAGTGGAGGGTGTGGAGGTGATGAAAAAGTGGGAGGGGCGGGGGGGGCAGGGGGAGGAAGAGATAATGACCTGTGATTATGAGATCTGCCGGAGAGTGTTTTCACCCAGGGACTGGACCATAACCGTGTGGGGAATAGACACAGCCAGTTCTCCAGCCGTGCATATTTGTGAATGTATAGTTGCACGTGGGTCTTTTTTAATGTGTGTACGGTAGGTCTTTTTTTAATGCGTGTATGATTATGTAAAGCCGGGCTGTCCAAACCTGTTCCTGGAGGTCGACCATCTACCACACCTCATTCAACAGCCAGCGATCTGGTTTCTGGTTTCTCTGCTAATTAGTAGAACTGGGTGTGCCAAATTAGGGTTGAAATGAAACCCTGCGGGACATTAAATCTCCAGGAACAGTGTTGGGCAGCCCTGCTCGAGCCGTTGAATGAGGTGGGGCTTTGTTAGGGTTGGAGCGAAAACACACAGGATGGTAGATCTCCAGGAACAGGGCTGGGCAGCCCTGCTATACAGGATGACAGCGTAGTACAATGGTTTGGGGACTGCGCTTGTAACACAGAGGCTGTAGGTTCAACTGCCAGCTGGTGTATAGCCACTGTGCCCCCGAGGAAGGTCTACTGAACATGAATCACTTCTTAAAATGTCTCATTGTATAAATTATATTTATCTAAAATAGCAATATTCACCTCAGGCTGTTCTGCACCATAGCTGTAGTGAACAGGTTTGGATCCCCTGGTGAACCTTTCTCACTGAGTTTCATATTAAATATATTCTTGGCAAGGAGGCAAGACTGCCCCCCAGCAGATACAGCTTTAAGTAACACCAATGCTAATTTAAAAGATATTTAAAAGATAATTAAAATTAATATTTAACATTGTTTGTCCTTAAGCTCTAGTGTAATTTGAGGAAAGGAGAGCATTTGTAAAGCAGTTTGAGACCTGCAGAGAAAACTGTCAGATTTAATGGATCTGTACGTGTTTCCAATGAATTATTACCTTTATTTAACCAGTCAGGCAAACTGAGCTCTTATTTGTCAATAAGATCCCAGATACCAGACAATTATGGGTCAAATAACGGTCATTTATGGCAATGGAAAATGGCAAGTCTGTTATGGGCCAGAAGTGGTCCACATGCAACCAACATAAGGTTTGTGCGACATTCCAATTTTGGGCCAAACTGGCCCAACTAGTAACCAGTCACATTTAAGGTTTATCGTGGCACTTGGATTCTGGGCCAAACGTGGTCCAAACACATCTCACACCTGAGACACGGGCTCATCGAGGCTATGCTGTGTCTGCGTTCTGGCAGCCAGATTCGGACGGGTTCATCGCCGTCGTTCCATGGCGCTATATGGGCCAACTGAAGTGGTTAATGTGGGCCAGCACTGGGCCATCTCTCAGTTGCTACAGTATCAGTGATGTGGGCAATGATAAGGTGCCAAAATGTAGAAAATAAGCTTTGTGGGGACTGGAACTGGAACACTGGGGTTAATACCTCCCCCCCCCCCCCCACACACATACACAAATGCTTCGAAAATCACATGCACACACACTCACATACACACATTTACACACACATACACACTTGCATACACACACGCACGCGAACACACACATATATATACACATACACACATGCACGCAAACACCTGCACACACATACACACACACATTCAGGTACTTTACAATAAGCTTCCACAGACTTTGCATGCATCTCCAGTATTTTGCTGGGAGGGTTCATTGGTAAAATTGATTAAGCTGGTTATTTTTCTTTGCCTGAAAAGCCTCATTGATTGGCATCGCTGACATGTTTAAAGCTGCAGTAATTACACCCTTCTGTCAGCCGTGACCCTCCAATTTTCATTAAGATTCGGTGGCAGCCTTATTGATCCCGGTGAGAGCAGATACCGCGAGGAGCCAATCATGTTCATGGAGTCCAGTCTTAACAATTGTAACGACTCAACTAAACAGTTGAATGTGTCTATAATAACATTAGATACACAGTGAATGACTGCACGTGACCGGAACTAAATTGTATGTACAGTAGGCCAGTGATAGGTGTGATTATGATTTGATTGTATTTGTAGCGACTGTGAAAGGATGTGACTTTAATCGGCTTAGAAGCACAGTTTATGAACGGGGATGATTCCAGTTTGATTGTATGCACAGCTAATGGCTGGATGTGACCATTATGAGGTTAATAAGTAAAGTTAATGAGTGGGCGTGATTATTATTAGATTATATGTGAAGAAAATCACTGGATTTGACAGTGTACAAGAGTTTCCTATCTTTATATTAGTCAATTTGGCATTTGCAACGTCCTCATCTGGTTATCTGTTTTTTGCTTCAATTCATTTTATTCTATAGAATTTTATATTTGGGTTGGAAGCGGTGCAGTATAATGGTCAGGGGTTGCAGGTTTGAATCTCTGCATCTCAGCAGTTTTGTGGGCTGGAAGAGATGTGGATAGGCTCTATGGTTCATCCCACGCCATGGAACAGACTCTTCACCGCACAAAGAACAGAGTTTCTGGAAGATATCCGACCGGTTAAATTTCGGTGAAATTCGGGATGTGTAGGTCATGAGCGGTCGTTGTCAACATGTGTACTCCTGGAAACTTCCACGCGCTCCCGGGCCACGCCTGTGACCGGGGTTTTCTGGACTCAGGGTATTCCCGTTTAATTCATGGCCTCTGCCTCTGCTCTGAAATCTCATAGCATGTCCCGGGATGTGGACGGCCGCGTCCGGTAACTTATGGCGAGTGCCTGGACGAGGACGCCACCACGCGCATGTCCGTTTGCGACGCGGACACCGAGGCTTCCAACATCGACACGCGCCGCACGCCGCACGCGGCAGGAGATGTTTCCGTTTTCGGATTTTTGTCCGCCCTCCCTAAATCCACCTTTCTCCACGCGGTGTTTACCGCACAGTCCTCGTTCTGCGACCACCTCCCGTGCCCTGGATTCCATTACCGACTCAATTACAACCCATGAATTTTGTAACGAGCTGTTAATTACCCCCTAATTAGACACTTGTAATGTGTGCTGTGGGACGGTTTTGCCCTTTTAAGACCACATTATGCCAGAGCAGGCTGTTGGCTGGCTCAAATAAGCATGCCACATTCTCCTCCTTTCAATCAGTCAGAAGGACTAATGCTTAAATTTGGTGTGCTACGTGGTAAACGATTCCTTTAGAAAAAGAGGCTCAGTTTTTTAATTGATCCGGGTGAAGTCAGCTAGGTGCTAATGGCTGAAAGTGTGGACATTGGGTCACTGAGACAAAACCATGCGTGAAAAAACGAACAACCCAAAGTGAATAGGCAGGAGCCAAACAAATGTTTGAGGGGACAATTATGGAAAAAATTGCAGGTTTTTGAACAGGGTTAACTGGTGGATTGGCTGGCTTCGGGCACATTGTGACCTCACAGCAAATGATCTCTGATAGGGTCAGGGTGGGGGTGGTCGGTAGGAGGATTTCAGACCAACCAGGCCCAATCAGAACTCCCCTCCCTCCACCATGTCCCAAATGATCTTCAACTGTTCACCCCGGTGAACTGCACTCTGGGATAGCACCCTAGGGAGCCCTACAACTTCTTCACGCCTCTGTGTGACATTTGAGGTGATTTTTTAAGTTGCGTCCCCCCGCCCTGCATGGAAGATTTGGACATGGGTTAGCAGGAGGTCACGGGCCACTGAGGAAGGGGGGATGAACAAACTGCCCGAATAATGAGGAGAGGGATAAGGAAGGAACCATTAGAAGTTAACAACAAAATATACAGAATGAGTGATAAAGTACATAAATGTATAAATAAATAAATAAATACAAGATTCAGAATGTGTTCTTAGATGTGAAATCACTCTGATGGTGGTCAGTATGACAGGAAGCCTTTGAGGGAGTGAGATTTAGAGCAGTGCCTTCTGGGGGCTTCCCTGCTGGGGACAATTTGGCTTTGGCTCAAAAGGGCTTCAGTCACCTGGACCCTAACTGAGCTCAGAGAAAGGGCAAATTTACACACACACATACACACACACAGGCACGCACACACACACACACACACACATACACATGCATCCACACACGCACACACATGCATCGACATACATACACACGCACAAACGTCAGTGGTAAAATTCCTCTTGGGTCTAGCGATGACATCATCGCCACTGCACCACCCAGCCAACCAATAAAAAAACGACCAAAGGCCAAAGATGTCAGCCAATCAACGATGCCTTGAAGTAGTCATTTTAGTCATTTAGTCGGTTCCAGACCTTTGCTGGGTCCTGGGTCCTGGGTCCTGGTAGCACGATAGGAAAGCAGTGAAGCACTGTGGCCCACATTTATATGATAAAGGGCAGGTAATCCAGGTGTTTGAGGAGCAGGAGACCATTGCTAATATTCCCCATCTGACACTATCTGTTCCACAGCTGCACAGGGCAGCCTTCATCTTAAATTGCCCATCAGAGACGCTGAGGAGTGGCACCTGCTCAACAGCTCAGCAGCCCGGACAATAAGATATGGTAAATGGCGAATGGACTGCATTTATATTGCGCATTTTCCAGCAACCACTGTACAAAGCGCTTTACAGTGAATGTCTCTCGTTCACCCATTTGCACACAAACTTTGTACACATAGCTGTTTTGCGCGCATCACAAGTTTGCACATATATTGAGTCTGTACGTATGCTTTCCGTATGGCGAAGGATACGGGTGAAGCAGGTAATCACTCATAAGTGATCGCATTGTCCTCCCTCGTCTTCGGCTCTCCGTCAGGCTGTAAATTATACAAGAGGTGGGGGGGTGGGGGGGTGGGGGGGTGGGGGGGGGGGGGGGGGGTGTCACCCAACACCACCGTTCCTCCGGCCAAAATTTGAAAAGACAAGCATGACCCTGATTGTTAGCGAAAGGACGCAGCGGGTTTAAAGCATTAATATTGCACAAGGTCAATGAGAACTTTAATGAGCTTCCTGCATTTCATTTTTTTTTTTTTTTTTGTCATGCATGATTCAAACTACATACTTAGCGTCTTCTTCACAGCATTTACTGTGTTACAGATTAAAACAAGGTACTTACAATCCTCTTTGCAGCGTTCACTGTAATATAGAACAGCACTCGAAAATGGATGTTGGCATTGAACCCCTTTAATTATATACATATTTTTCCACACTTTGTTGAATCTGTTCTGTAGGGGAGTGCATATAATTTTAAATGTTTCAAGGTTTTCATAAGCCTCAGAATGAATGCATGTCCCAAAGTTTTTAAAAAAATTATTTTTCATTTTTTTAATTTCCTGCCAAAAAAGTATCATCTTTGCATGGGAAACAGAGTGAAATTTAGTTTTTCTTGGTAACATTCCAGATTTGGTTTCAGTGACTGAACAATATGAATTATTTTTTAATGAATGGCAAAAATATTCTGAACTAATCCATCAGGGCAGGTAGACAGGCCGATGTTAGATTACCTTTTTCAGAAATGCTGATTAATAATGCACAGGTTTCTCTCTCAGTATCTCTGTCTCTCTCCCCCCTCTTTTTCTCCCTTTCTTTCTCTCTCCCTCTTTTCTCCTCTTTCTCTCTCGTATTTTTCTTTTCGCTCTGATTTTCCTGAATGTCTCTCCTAAACTTGTTGTTGCTGTCTTAGTTGCTGTCTCCAATGTATGTGTACCTGTGTCTCTGTGCACAAGTGTGTGTGTGTGTGTGTGTGTTTGTGTATTTGGTGTGTGCGTGTGTGTGTGTGTGTGTGAGAGCGAGAGAGAGAGAGAGAGAGACAGAGACAGAGAGAGAGAGAAAGAGTGTGTTTGTGTGTGTGTGTGTGTTGGGTGTGTGTGTGTGTGTGTAAGTAAGAGAGAGAGGGTGTTTGTGTGTGTGTGTGTGTGTGTGTAAGAGAGAGAAAGTTTGTTGTTTGTTCCTCCCGTGTTTCTCTCAGTGCTGGAAGTGTTTCCGTCTCTCACTCCCTGAGATACTGTGGATGGATCTTTCGGCTCCTCCTCCCTCTGGGCTCCCTGTAAATCAGGGTGTCAAAGCACCAGGCGCCTCACAGCCACTGAAAAATACCTGTCCTGCAGCTGTGTCTGCGGTGTGAAAGTGTGTCTGTCAGTCTGTCTGTGTGCCTGTCGGTCTGTGTGTGTGTGTGTGTGTGTGTGTGTGTGCAAGTGTATGTATGTGTGTGTGTCTGTGCGTGTGTGTGCGTGTGTGTGTGTGTGTGTGCAAGTGTATGTGTGTGTGTCTGTGCGTGTGTGTGCATGTGTGTGTGTGCGTGTGTGTGCAAGTGTATGTGTGTGTGTCTGTGCGTGTGTGTGCAAGTGTATGTGTGTGTGCATGTGTATGTATGTGTGTGCGTGTGTGTGCGTGTGTGTGCGTGTGTGTGCGTGTGTGTGTGTGTGTGTGTGTCTGTGCGTGTGTGTGTGTGCGTGTGTGTGCAAGTGTATGTGTGTGTGCATGTGTGTGTGTTTGAGCGTGTGTTTGTGTGTGTGTGCATGCTATAAAATCATTGCTACTTCGATATGTGACAATAAAATGTATCCTGGAATGTATGCGGCAGCAGTAAACTAGGTGAACCTCTAAGGGCTCCAGCAGGCTTTGCTCAGACCACTTCTCCTTTGGGGAAGGGGGGAGCATAGTGTTAAAATATTATAACCCCCCCCCCCCCCCCCGCCCCCTCTTCCCTCACTCCACAGAGAAGGATATCAGAGCTCTGAGATTTACAGGGGTCAGAAATAAGGTCAGCTCAATCAAGAGAGCTTTTTTGTCACCTTTCTCTCTTTATCTCTTTCACTCTGTCTCCCTCCCTCCCTCAAAATATTTGACTGTCACCTAAGGTCACAGACTATGCAGAACAGGAGAACATGCAATATGATGCAAATAGCAAAATACACAAATATAAAAATTCAGTATTAAAAAAACAAATTATAGCATCTTGTATATCAGCAAAGTGAACATCTACACTTGACAGTCAAATACACCCAGGTGTGACAAATATATAAAAAAGGAAAGAACAAACTTTGCCAAAAAAATCTTTGGCTGAAAAAACACTGTGATGTATTGCAGTTCTCTTTTAATAGTGCTAAGCTTTCAGCCAGTCAACTTTAGTCAGAGCGTACATTTTGTTACCACGTTTTGTGTCCGCAGCAATGCAATTATCTCCACACGGATTCCTTTTAGAGCGTCCTGCTTAATGCCCGCTCTGAATGATTGATGTTTTGAGCCGAATATACCCTTATGACTGCTGCTTCTGCTGCAGTGAGACTCTTAACTGGGTGTTTGTTTTTGTTTCGGAAGGTCAGGTGTGCATTATTAAAGAGAGTTCCCCTCTGTACCTGTTCGCCGGATCACGGAGACAAAATGGCAGCCCTGCCTTCCGAAACACCGCTGCCGTTGACACCTGGGTGATGTTGTGGAGCGCGAGGCAATGCCTCCTGTTGTAAGAAGCCACTTGCTACGAACACAATCGGCAGTGTTTTTGCGGGTGGGAAGCCGGTGAGGGCACGAGCCCTGATCGTTGCATTAGCGCCTCCTACTGGTTGGTCGGGGTGCCTGTTCAGCGGGGAGGGGATCTGGGGGAGATGGCGTGAACCTCCGCGCGCGTTATGCTCTCCCAGTGAAACTCCTCGCTGTCAGGTGAAAAGAAGTGGCTGGCGACTCCACGTGTATCGGAGGAGGCATATGGTAGTCCACACCCTCCCCAGACCAACAGAGGATAGCGCATCGACCAGGACCGTGATTCACATGGGGAATTGGTATAACGACTAAATTGGGGAGAAAATGGGAGATAAATGGCAAACAAAAAAACAAAAAAAGAATCCACCTGCAGGGTTCACCTGAGCTGTACACTTTCTGTTTCACCATCTTCTGTTAAACCTATTCTCTCCTGAACCGGCCAAAGAAGTTTTGATGATTGGAAGCATTTTAATTTGGAAGAAAATAAGGAAATTGAGCAGAAAAAAATGTTTTACAAAATCAAAGGCTCACTGAGCATACTGAAGCATTTTCTGTTTTGAATGACTGAATAACAGTAATTTAAAACTTTTTTTTTAAATCTAAAAAAAGGCTCAGTGAACATATTTTCAATTTTGAATTACTGAAAGACTGTTAGAAAGCAGCCAACAGTAACTGTCAGAGAAATATGACTGTAATATGCCCAATAAATCAATAATAAGTTATTAATAGCATATAGACTAGAGGTCAAAGGAGCCAGGGGGACAGGGTTGGCACACATCTGCACACATCAGAAACAAATCAGCGATCCGTGTCTCGTATCAGGGATGAATTCCACTGCTGATAGCTATTGGCCAGGGGCATAGTACAGCGGATTTGAAGCTGTGCTTGTCACTTTAAATTTGCAGCCTCAAATTCCTTGTGGGCGGGGCACCATCACGATTTCCTTAAAAGGAACTTGAACCTGAACCTCTTCAGAAAATATCCAGCTGCACAAACAGGATGACATGTTAAAGAAAACAACAAATTATCAGCTGTTTAGCCCAGTTTAGAAGTTAGCACAGTTTAGGGGTTAGTACAACGATAGGAGTTTGTACAGTGCAGAGTAGCACAGTGAAGTGGCTAGCCCAATTTAGGAGTTAGCACAGTTTGAGCATTAGCATTGTGTATGTGTTAGCACAGTTTGGGCATTAGCATTGTGTATGTGTTAGCACAGTCCTGGCACTAGCATTGGGTATGAGTTAGCACCGTGCAGGTTAGCATAGTTCGGGCATTAGCATAGTGTATGTCTTAGCACTGTGCAAGCTAGCACAGTTCTGGCATTAGCACAGTGTAGGAGTTAGCACAGTTCTGGCATTAGCATAGTGTATGTGTTAGCACAGTGTAGGAGTTAGCACAGGTACGCTCAGGCATAAGCCTGTGTCAGGATGCTGGTAGCATCAGTATCAGCTCCTCAATTAGAAAAATCCATCAGAGCTGATAGCCTCATGCTTTTCTCCCTCCACAGGCTTCTCATGGTAATAACTATTATGGGCACTAATGGGGTTCATTCTGACAACAGCAGGAACCTCAGAGATATTTTCCTCTCCGGATCTCGACGGTGCACTGGTTATACTGCGCACAGCAATTATCATCCTGCCATTATTACTGTTCTGCTTATAGCTTTAATGCTACTCCCCATAGCTTTATGCAATAGCACCTGCCATTGATGAGCACACATATTTATTACATTGATTATGATACTCACCCAGCACAATAATGCATCATATTCTGCTATGGGCGACAAAGCTCAGGAGGTAAGAGCGGTTGTCTGGCAGTCGGAGGGTTGCCGGTTCGATCCCCCGCCCTGGGCGTGTCGAAGTGAGAAAGACACCTAACCCTTAATTTCTCCCAACAAGCTGATTGGTACCTTGCATGGCAGCCTTTCACCGTTGGTGTGTGAGTGTGTGTGTGAATGGGTGAATGAGAGGCATCAATAGCAAAGCACTTTGGATAAAAGCGCTATATAAATGCAGTCCATTTATCATTCACCAAAACAAAAAAACAAAAAAAAAAACCCAGCAGTATAGTGTAGCTGTTATAGAACTGGGCTTCTGATGCACACACACAGCAGGTCTGTGAGCCAGGTGTAGCACTGCTATTACACCCTTGAGTGAGAAACTTCCCCTGAATTGCTTCAGTAAATATCCTGCTGTAAAACTGGATCATACATAAAGAAAGAAAAGCTGTGCAAGTTGATGTCGGTGAGTCTTACGATGTGACGAACATTACCCCTGACAAAAAACCACTTTTTTTTAAACAAGCCCTAAAAACAGGGATCTTTTTTCACAAGACTTTTGGAAAATGATGAGCACAAAGAGACTGAAAATAAAAGAGAGAGAGAGAGAGAGAGAGAGAGAGAATGAGGGGGGACCAAGTGAGAGAGAAAGAGAGAGGGGGATGGAAGGAGAGAGGGGGGGAGACAGGGAGAGAATGAGGGAAAGAGAGGTGAGGGAGAGAGAGGGGGGGGAAGACAGAGTGAGAGAGAAAGAGAGAAGGGGAGGGAAGGAGAGAGGGGGGAAGACAGGGAGAGAATGAGGGAAAGAGAGATGAGGGAGAGAGAGAGAATGAGGGAAAGAGAGATGAGGGAGAGAGAGAGAATGAGGGAAAGAGAGATGAGGGAGAGAGAGAGAGAGAGTGAGGGAGAGTGAGGGAAAGCGAGATGAGGGAGAGAGAGAGAGAAAGAGTGAGGGAAAGAGATGAGGGAGAGAGAGAGAGAGAGTGAGGGAAAGAGAGATGAGGGAGAGAGAGAGAGAGAGAGAGTGAGGGAAAGAGAGATGAGGGAGAGAGAGAGAGAGAATGAGGGAAAGAGAGAGAGAGAGAGAGAGTGAGGGAAAGAGAGATGAGGGAGGGAGAGAAAGAGAGAGAGAGAGAATGAGGGAAAGAGAGATGAGAGAGAGAGAGAGAGAGAGAGAGAGAGAGAGATGTTGGCAGGGCTGCACGGGCCCGTCGGTTCGTCAGTTAAACCTGCTTATCGCGTTCCCGCTGGAAACGAAACGTTCTCCCCTTCAGTCTTCAGCTGCTAATGCGCTCGCCGCTCGCTCACGCCCTGCCCCAGCCACGGCCTCCAGGCACCCATCCATTTCACAGGAACGCCGCCTTCGGCTGCAGAGGTGGCGGGGATGGAACGTGGGACAGAGAGCTGGGAGTGTGTGTGTGTCGGGGGTGGGGGTGGGGGGGTCACATCAGTGGCTATACCCTTACCACCTCCCTTTCTCCTGGGGCGGGGGTAGACAGGTTTCGCTTCTCTCCATCCACATCTCCGGTAGTTATTGACTGGGGAGGAGGTCGCAGATGTTGAAACGTCTCTCCTCCCCTCTCCTGTCCTGCCCTGGTCATTAAATGCGCTAAGCAGCAGCCACGAGAGAGTGAGGTTTCACGAATTCCGTCGAATGAGGCAGGGCTATAACGAGCTGTCAGTCACTTGTCCTAACAAATCAAAATGCCTGTCTCTCCTCAATGATTGACTGAGCTTAAAATATCTTCCTTCTGTTCCGCCCATTTTTGGACACATGACACCCTGTGGTGTGTCATCAGTCTTTAGAGTTGTAGTTTTTTATGTTATCTATGCAGCTAATGATTCTTTTTGTGTTTAACTGTCCTGGCTGTAGGGGCCAGTTTGTTCCTCTTTATCATAAGCGATCTAACGGTTTAATTTTTAATTTTTTTTTTACTGGTTTGCATGCTTTTTTTTCTCTACGTCTGGTCTTAATTATGGTCTGGTTTTCTGGCATTATCATGCGCACCTTGGCAGTCATTCCCACTGTCCCTTCTCATAGGAACCATTATCATACAGGCACGGAGGATGCATTTGGAAGGTGCACATCTGCTGGTTCTGGCTCTTTTAAAAGCCTCTGTTTGTGATGTGAATGCAATGGGTTTACAAAGGAACATTTAAATGTTCCTGCAAAACAACTGATAACAAATAAGCAAATTGTCTAGAATTGAATTTCAGTAAGAAACCCATTCTGATATACCAAACAGTGAAAGTATCTGAGAGGTGAAGGAACGTATGTAGTCTTACCCGGTGATACTGGAATGGGATTCATTCAATGTTACCTCGATTATCTGACTCCAAAATAGTTTAGATTAGATCATCTCAAATGGACTTCAGTTTGAACATGCTTTACAGTGACACCGTCATGTGACTGTGGCTAATAGCTACAATTTTCAACATTTTCTTACACTCTTCATACGAAAAATTGATCATCAATTAAATGTCATGCTCAATGTGCGAACAGAGCTGGCTTCCAGGATTCAAGCACGGCCCTCAGACATGCAGCATGTCCACAGAAATCCAGCAGGACATTGAGTACTTTGCATAGAAGTATGATCATGACCACATCAAAGTGACATTTCATAAATAACTACTTATTTGTGGTTTTCTGCTTAAGCCACTATTTAAGATATAATTTGATTGTAAGACCGTTTTATAAACGAGGCCCAATGTGTCTATTTTAAAGGAAAAATACATCAGAAAAATACATCTGCGGGCTCATTTAAGTGTAGAGATCATGTATTCTGTCCATGGCTGTGTTGGTGGTGCACAGAAACACGGAGGGCAGGTGCGATCCTCCCATAAAGGTGCTAAAATCTGGACTGAGCTAAATTTGGCTAAATGGACCCGGTGTTGAGTTTTTTATGTCTTCTTTGGGACTGCGTTGGTCTATTAAGGTTTTAACAAGTTAAAAAAATAATTAGAGGAAAGCACCTGGCCTGCGTTGAAAGCTGTCCTTTCAGTCAGACAATTGTACTGATTTTGGCTCCTGGTCTTTTATGTTCGGGGAAGGGGTCAGGCACTGTGCTCCGGAAACAAACGATGGAATTACGGAGGTCTGGGGCGTAATACGTAATAAGGTCCGAAAGCAGGGATGAGAATTCAGCCCCCTGAGAGGGGCGCTGATCCGATGGGAGGATTATTATTCATCCTGTCCCGCTATTCGTTCATTTGTTCATTCATTCACCAGCCGGGGAGAACGGGGAGCTCTGCTGTATGGCCTCCCCAGCACAAGAGGAATGGTTCATTCATCCAAATCCATCGATTCCTTAACGAATTCATGAATTCTTCACTTATTCATCAGTCCTTAACGAATTCATGAATTCTTCACTTATTCATCAATCACCAGTGGACAGGGGGGCTGAACTCCAACGTGTGCTGTCATTGGAACTAGAGAAATCAATCATTCTGCCAATTATTTCATTCAATCCTTCATTCGTTTGACAGCCTGTTCGGCTCGAGTCTCGCAGTTGAGGTGGATATGCAGATTTCATTCTGCAGCAGTGATGGTAGTCGGTCTGAAACTGTAAAGGGCGAGCTATGTTAAAAGTACAATGAATAATAAACAAACATTTCTGAGCCAAGTTTTTTCCTGGTGACGTACTCTGCTGGGGAAGAATATTGTGCCGAGCAGGCATGCAAGGGCATAGATTGATACAAGATATTCAGTACTAAACCTTATCATTCTTATGCCAGCTGACTCTAGGTAATAGAGCTGAAGCAAAATGTGTAACAACAGACCCCTCTATATAAATCACAGTAGCGCACTGGGTAAATCGAATAAAGCACAACGTAAATCAGTAATCTAACATAGGGAAGTAATGAGATATCCATCCTGTTTTTGGTGCGTTCAGAACAATGAAATGCCATGATTCAAAACAGAATGAACAAAACAAATAAAAGTTTGTCGTGAGCATCGCTGCTGGCGGTAACACTCTGTAACTTTTTTACGGGGCTGGTTTTTGTGGACGGCACGTGATTGGCCAGGCGCCCGGTGACAGGTCAACAGTGACAGGGTCCTCATTGAGACGCCCACTTCCCCCTCCTTTAGTGATGCGTCCGGCTGGTTCTCGTCTGGTCAGAATGTTCAGGAGGTCAATCGTGTTGCTTCCTGTCCCCCCCCCCCCCCCCCCCCATAGATTTGAATTAGTTTATTCAAAATGGACATGTTCCTCGGCACTGTCCCGACCAATGTTTATATGTTGGATTCGCCTCTCGGGGGGAAAATAAAAAAAACCTCAGGGGAGGCAGACTCAGGGGTGCGGAAGAGTTGCCAGGGCGATGACCTTTGGCACCGGGATCACGGACCGGTCCCTTTCCCTTGTGATCAAAGCAGTTCTATGATTGGGCCGTCTGGTCGAGCCACAGAGACCAGCTGGTGATTGAGAGGGTGGCATCCTTCAGGGGGGGGGCACACTGGAGGCAGTGCTGGTTGGATTTGGGGGGGGGGGGGGGGGGGGGGGGGAGTGGAGCAGTGGGAGGGGGGATGTTGTAAATGGTGTGCAGAATCAAAATCATATTTTTCTAATAGTTATACATAAAGAACAGCAGAGAACAAGTATTATTATTTATTATTATTATTTTAAGCCTATTGTTTCAGCGAGTCTTTTTCTTATTCTAAAAGTTCTTAAACTGTCGGCTGCGGGTTGATTTTGGAACATTTTAACGAATCAGTGATTAGTGATCTACCAATCAGAAGTGAACTTGAAGTGCACATGGATGCAGGACGGCCAATTGGGCTACACACACACACACACACACGCGCACAGGCACGTACACTCACACACACACACACACACACACACATTTTCTGACTGGCTGTTTTCATGATTTTCTTTTATCCCTTGTTTCCACTGAAGTCACAGTTCATCCTGACCACATAAGAGGTTTGTTTTTCTTCTTCTCTCATTCTTTCCTCTCTTTACCTCTTTGGGATTTATTCCCCTGTCTTCCCCTCACATCAAGGGACACTCAGCAGACCATAAAAACGGTCCGTAATGAACCCAAGAGAGGTTTTCAGCAGCGATCGCAGTGTAGCATAATGGCTTGGGAACCCGGCTTGTAATCGGAGGCTGCGGGTTTGATTCCCAAGGCAGGGCTCTGCCACTCATTGTACGCTTGGATGAGATGCTAAATTGCTTCAGCAAAATCTCCAGCTGCGCTATTGCTTTTCTGTGAACTTCTGTCACTGTCCACTAGCGTGATAAGGCGAAGCACAGCCACGGATTCCTTAGACAACAGCAAAAGTCGCCAGCTCTATTCCTTACACTGAGAGTACAGACTTAAGTACACTTAATGTACAAATGTACACAGTTACAACTGTAAACATAACTGTAACATGGGTACATCTGTACAAATGTGCATAGGTAAACATGTACCCATAACTGTAACATGGGTACATCTGTACAAATGTACATAGGTAAACCTGTACCCATCACTGTAACAAGGGTACCCCTGTACAAATGTACATAGGTAAACCTGTACCCATCACTGTAACATGGGTACCCCTGTACAAATGTACATAGTTACACTTGTACACATAACTGTAACATGGGTACACCTGTACAAATGTATATAGGTAAACCAGCACACAAAACTGTGAGACAGCCATGTCTGATTCAGTGCACTTGCCTACTATTGAGTATGGTTGTTGACTGCACCGGATGAGAAAGTTGTTTAGTAGGTGAAATTTTCTCTAAATGTAGTGTACTTAAAGTCGCAGGACGATATGCTTATTTCCAGCATTTCGTTGAGTTTATTCTGGCGCATACTTGTCAGGGAGTAAACAACCATTTTGCTCCCGTAAATATGAGGCACAGCTTTTCTGTAAAAACAAGGCGCAACTTCGCTGACGTTTTCCTTCAACAACAACAGCAACACGTGGGCATGGCCGCAAAGGTGGAGCGTCTGACAACACTTCCACAGCACGATCGGTAAACAACATGGAGGATATTTTTTGCATACTGCTGATCTCGGGCAGGGGAACTAATAAAAATCATTCTGAGCCAGATCAGGAAGTGTCTGACGCCAATGGCGTTTTTTTTGTTTAGTTTTTTGCTGTTGTTGTTATTTTTTCCCCCAATTTTGCTGTCAATATCTGATGCGTTTATAAAAGGCTTTTCTCTGCGTTCATTGTCACATTTGCCAGAATGGATTACATAATTCCATTCAGGAGGGTAAAAATCTGTCATCTCTCTCCTTTTGTTATGGAACTCTGCCTTGTGATTGAACAGCAATAGGTGGGTATTATAAAAGTTGTTTGATCGCGATTGTCTTCCAAAATGTGTTTTTTTTTTCTTTCCACTCCACTCAAAGTTCTGGAACATCAGTTTGAGTGTCTGTAGCCTGAGCTGTAGGTGCCAGTAGAAATTTGTATGACTATAAAATGTCACGACATTTGTATGACATGAAGGACTCTTTATGTTCAGGACCCTGAAGTACCCTAATGATCAGCACCCTAAAGTACTCTATATGTTCAGCACTCTCTTTTACCTGATGTTACCCCAACATGCACAGAGGCTTGTTATTAATGAAACTGCTCTAGAAAACAATAAATAACATACAGTAACAGGAAAAGAATGCATGACCCAGGGACAGTTTACATTTCCACCCTTCCAGTGTTTACAGCAATCTGTGAACCAACATGCCATATTGGGAACGTAAGCCTGGACATATGTTGTTTATTTGGAAGGGGGAACCTGTGTGCGAACGCGCGTGCATGCATGCGTGCGTGCGTGTGTGTGTATGTGTGTACTTTGTTTTTGAACACTTTGTGTTGATCAGTGGATTAGTTGACTGCACATTTCATGTGCAGCTTCAATTCATTGCAAAGTTTGATCCTGGTCATTTTATTCATAAGATATTATAAAACTTTGTATTGAGCCTGTGTACTTTATCTGGGGCTGCGCTGAACGCATAGCCTTTGTTGTGTTTTCCTCTGTCTGTTTACGACATTACATTACAGGCATTTAGCAGACGCTCTTATCCAGAGCGACTTACACCACCTTTTACATAGCATTAACATTGCATCCATTTATACAGCTGGATATATACCGAAGCAATGCAAGTGCCTTGCTCAAGTGTCCTACGGCAGTGTCCTACCTGGGATTCGAACCGGCGACCTTTAGGTTACAAGACCAGCTCCTTACCCATTACACTACACCGCCGCCCCTCAGGAAAATACACTGTGAGCGGCGTAGCTCGTGCACTATTGCTCTCCTTGTCAGCTGTCTGTTGGCTCAGGGAACAGAGAGAATTACACAGTCTCGCGTGAATGGAGTAATGCCTTGTGCTTTACGGCGACAAGATTTGTGTGAAGCGGTCTGCCTCTCAATGAAACTGTCGGTCCTTTTTTTCTCCCGGCTTGTGTTTGAATTCCTAATGTCATGTAAGGACAAAGCTTTTACCACGCGTGTGTGGCTAAACATGTGCAGTGCCGTGTAAAAAGTTCCTTCCTGATTTCCTCTGTTATCGCACGTTTGTCACACTGAATGGTTTCCGACCTTTAGACAAAACGCAATATTCGACATAGGGAAACTGAGTAAGCACATTTTTAAATTATTTCATTTATTTAAAGAAAAAAGTTATCCAACACCCATATCACTGTGTAAAAAAGTAATTGCTAAATAAACCGATTTATCAAACTTAATTGATAATTAGATTCAGCTGATTGAACACAGCCAGGCTTGACTGTAGCCAGCCCTGTTGAATCTAAACCTCACTAATATTGAACCTTACCATCAGCGTGCAGAATTCACCACAAAATCTCTACAAGCACACTATGCCATGATCCAGAGGGAAATTCCAGAAGAGATGAGAAAAAAGTTGAAGAAATATCATTCTGGAAAGGGTTACAAAGCCATTGTGACTCCAGCAAACCACAGAACAGTGGTGAATCTTCCCAGGAGGGGTCGGCCTACAAAAACTTATCCAATGGTGCAGCGACAACTCATCCATGAAGTCACAAAATGTCCCAGAAGAACATTCAAAGAGCTGCAGGCCTCTAGCCTCAGCTAAGATGAGCGTTCATGATTTCACAAAAAGAAAGAGTCAGGGGAAAAAATGATTCATTGGAGAGCAGTGAGGCAGAAACTGCTGCTTACCAAGATAAGCATCAGTGCCCGTCTCACATGTGCAAAAAAAGCACCTGGATGATTCCCCAAGCCTTTTGGGAGAATGTTCTACGGACAGATTAGTCAAAACTGGAACACACAGGTTCCTGTATGTCTGCCTGTGAACATCATACCCTCTAGTCAGACATAGTGGTGGTAGTGTGATGGCGTGGGGATGCTTTTCTGCCTCCGGACCTGGACGACTTGGCAATGTTGAACCTGCCATAAATTCGGCTCTGTGCCAGAGAATTCACTGGCTCTCCTGTGGTCATGTGTGTGGCTTGTAGAATGTGAAATAGTCATGCCCCATAGCTGCGGCTCTCCTCTGATGTGATTGGCCAACAGTGTGGCTGAGATTTCCTAATTGCGCATAAATACATGGTGGGTGTGGATGCTGTCATAAATAATATTAAAATACTTTCATAAATAATATTTTAAAATATTTTCCTCTATACAGTCTGTCTAAGTAACATAAATTATATTGGCGATTTACAAGTGTGTGGGCAGAAAAAAAAACGTCCTTATATTTCCGACAGCGTGAGAAAAGAAGGGGCTGGCTAGCATTAGCCCGGCTCACTCCCCGTAGGGCGGAGCTAATGACGTTCCAGTCCAGCCTTTCTTCCATATCAACCCACATCCTGGAGCAATAACTTTTTTTTTTTTTTTGTTGGCTTCTTAATTATTTCCTTTTTCAGATTTACATTACATATTTCACTGTTTTCATTTATCTTTTTTTCCCCCTCTCAGTAGCACAAAAAATACTTATAGTGTGAGGACAAGCTTTTGTAATATATGTGTTGTCGCTGCCATTTTTTTCTTTCTGTTTGCCGATTCACATCCTAGCCAACATGCTTATTATTTTAGTGTTAAGTTCCATCACAAATGTCTGTGCTTTTTAATGTTTACAGATTGTATTTCCTTGTCCATCAAATATTTTATAACTGAAATTTTTTTTGTTTGTTGAAATATTACATTTTCAGGCACACTATATATATATATGTGTGTGTGTGTGTGTGTGTGTGTGTGTGTGTGTGTGTGTGTGTGTGAGAGAGATAGAAAAAGCCCCTTCTATTCACTATCACATGGCAAAGCTTTCTGCTCAATTGCCTGTCCCCTGTCATCTCTCTCTCTGTCACTCTCTCTCTCTCTCCCTCCCCTGGGTGTTATTGATTGCGTTGCTGCTCTTGCTTTATCACAGATATGCATGTCAGAGGCTCAGATCAGCAGCAGTACTGTTCTGTTAATCCCCCCCCCGACCACCATCCCCCCCCTTCCCCCCGACAGCACTGCTGCATGTGCTCACTCTGCACCTGAAACCCCCCCCCCCAACCCACCCCACAGCTAAGGGGCCCACTCACCCACTGCTACAGGCCAGCGATGGGGGGGGGGGGGGGGGGGTGCATGAGAGAGAGAAAGAGAGAGAGAGAGAGCAAGAGCATGGGAGTGAGAAAGAGCGAGATAAATGAAGAGAGAAAGAGCAGGGGAGAGAGAGATTGGAAGAGGGAGGGAATGAGAGGGGGAGAGAGAGAGAGAAAGAGAGAGAGTCGAAGGACAGAGAGGGGACAGGAATTGAGAGAGAGGGAGCAGAGAAAGAGAGAGCATGAGGGGGAGAGGGGAGAGAGAGCACAAGGGACAGAGAGAGAGAGGGCACGAGGGGGAGAGAAAGAGAGAGAGAGAGAGAGAGAGAGGGGGAGAGGAGAGAGAATGAGGGGAGGGAGAGAGAACGAGAGGGGACAGAGTGGGAAAGATAGAGAGGGAGAGAGGCAGAGTACACGGGCTCCGTCCCGCCACCAGCATCACGGCTTGAACAGGAAACGGAGGGGGGGGGGGTCATCTCCCCAAAGCAACAAACAAAGATCTAAAAACTGACAGTGTGCCACCTTCAGCTGTTTCTATCTATCTATCAATCTATTATTATTATTATTAT
>NC_049204.1:60433917-60461417 GCF_013347855.1 Anguilla anguilla | reverse complement strand
CACACGCACACGCACACATACACAGGTGCATACAGGCACACGCACACACACACACACACACAGGTCACTGTTTCGGGCACACTTACAGAATATCCCATAAGTGCAGACTGGGTTCAGAACTGGTGACGTGGAAGGCCGTGACGGGGATGTGTCCATTCGGTGTCTGCACATGCTCAGTGCGCGCAGCGTCATCTTCAGGGACAGACACCGGTGTCTGCACACGCTCAGTATGCGCAGCCTCACATTGATCGCTCAGCTCCATTAGACAGTGATAGACAGGGATCTAGCGCGCTACCATCTGAAGCACTGCCTGCAACCAACAGGTGCGCCCTCCAAAGCCTTCAAACGAGAGCCCCTCAAATCAGACGTTCAGGTTCCATTGGAATGCCTAGTAGCTCTGGATGCCGGTGTCCACTGAATACCCAAACACAGTGAGCACATACGCTAGCAGCTGTGGATACTCAAACACAGTGAGCACATACGCTAGCAGCTGTGGATACCCAAACACAGTGAGCGCATACACTAGTGGCTCTGGATACCGGTGTCCACTGAATACCCAAACACAAGCGTGAAAGTAAACGCAGATGCAAGTGTACGCGTTAAATGCATTAAACATAAATGTAAGCGTACGTGTAAAAATAAATGTGAAAATTAACAGATGTAAGTAGAAACGTTATAATAAATGTGAAAAATAAACATAAACGTGAAAGTAAATGTAAAAATGAGTGAAGGAGGGAATGAGACAGAGAGCCTCTCTCTCCTCAGAGGACATGGGGCTTGATCGAAAAAATCCAACACCCCCCGCGTCCCCCCCCCCCCCCCCGCCCGCCTTCCCCATCCCTTCTCCCATTATCCCTGGTGTCTGTGCTTTCCCCCGTCCGGTCACAGGTCATTGGGCTGTGTTCACAAAGCAATTTTTGGCCAGCAGACAGCGCACACCCCACTTAATGTGCTGTTCGGAAGTCACCGCCACTTCCAAACGGCAGCTCCAGCCCGAGTCAGTCCCAGTGAGTCACGCTCGTCACCCCCCCCCCCCCCCCCCCCTCCCCCTCCTCCATAAATCTTTGGCGGTAAAAAAAAAACCTTCTCTTTTTCTCAGCTCACATATAAAGCAGATTCGGGGGGGAGAAAGAAAAAGAAGTTTTAATGCATTTTCAGTATTATCAGTCAGATAAAAGAAAATGGCGAGCGTTTAAAAAAAAAACGTGGCAGGAGAAACCACAAGCTCTGCCTCTGCGCGTAAGGTCCCAGGTGAAGAGATAGCGGTTCATTACACGGGACGCCGCCTCGCCCCGCGCGCTAAAATTCGGAAGCGCTGGCGGGACGGTCCCGTCCTCACACATCAACAGCCGGCGTCGTGCTCCGTAGCCACACCGCTACGCTCTTTTTAGCGAGGTTAGCCTTTCCCGGAGACCGGGATGTTTTTCACACGGCTTTTCGGTTCTTTGCCTGCCCACATTAGCGAGCGGCTACAGGCCCGGATCTGGTCCGATTCTGGCCCAGAGTCGGCGCTGCCAGGCCGGGCTTCTCGGCGCAGATCCGGCCCTCGGGGGTCGGCTGCCAGCTCATTGGCTCCGTCGCGGCTGCCACAGTTTTCCTGATCTCGACGGAGCGTAAACTGCTTCCATTAGCCCGAAAAACCCACACAGGATGAGAGCGGCGTTTCACCCTTATGAAAAAAGACAAGCATAAACAACAGAAGTTTGGAGTGGGTGGGGGGGGGGGGGGGGGCGGAGGGGCAAATTGTGGAACAGCCAATAACGTTTCTCTCCCTTTCTGTCTCTCTCTGGCAGGCGGAAATACAAGAAGACGTCGCAGAGGTAAGATTCAGTGGAGCTTTGCCACACATTCTGGGGTGCATCATGGTCCGGGAGGGGGTCCCCCATTCTTTTTTACCGGATTGGGGGTGTGCCCAGAAGAAAAACTGCCCAATCAAAGTAGTATACCACAGTATACCAAACTGCCCAGTGTTTATCTATGTGTGTGTGTGTGTATACATAGGAGTCTATATGAACATGAAATATGTCATCAACCACACTTTAAATTATATACTCTATGCTGTACCATAAATAATATGATGCTATACCATAAATTACTTTGGTAACTGCCAATCCTGTATACTGTGCCAATGCTGTACTACCCAGATTCCGCCAATAAAGTTTAATTTTTTTAAAGAGAAGTTAGACCATGATGTTGCAGGTTTTTCATTCTGAACAGGATATGGGGAGAACTGAACCAGTATTCATAAAGAATTTCCAAGTGGTGATCTCAAAAGAGTTTTTATCCCCTGTCAATAACCATCATCAGCCAAAAGGAAAAACAGATCCTATATCAGCACCTGTATTAGTAAAGCATTTGAGAGCAGGAGTGATTATTAACCCAAAGGAGAAACTGATCCTATTTCAGCACCTGTATTAATAAAGCATTTGAGAACAGGAGTGATTATCAGCCCAAAGGAGAAAGTGAGCCTACATCAGCACCTGTATTAGTAAATCATTTGAGAGCAGGAGTGATTATCAGCCCAAAGGAGAAACTGGTCCTATATCAGCACCTGTATTAGTAAATCATTTGACAGCAGGAGTGGTGATCTGGGGTCAGTTGTCCCCTCATTCCTATCTTAACTTTATGCATTTTGAGCTCAGAGGCAAAACTGAGAGATTTACCACCGCTGGTTTAGAAGCAGCCTCTGTTTCCGGTACACTCAGTCGTGACGATGTCGTGCACGATTCGAAAATCTGGCTGTCGTAATGAATTCGAGAAAAAAATAACGTTACAGCTGGCTAGCCTAGCCTATGGAGCTCAGGTCGTGCAGGGTAGCAGGCCCGTTTGGATAAGCGGAGGATTTCGAGTGTTCTAGCCTGCCGCGAGAGTAATCGCTCTGCTCATGGCGTGGCCACGTTCGGCCTGGCGGGCACAGAATCGCGAGGCGAGGCTCACGCAGGACGCCCACGCGCTCAAAACAAGCGTCTTACCTCCCGCGGAACCCGCCGAGTCGTTTCGGTTCCCCACGAGCTACGTGAGCGTCTGGCCTCTTCGCCTCAGTGCCCACATATTCCACTCTGCTGAAGCCCTCACTGCATTGGGACGTTCAGGCAGAGGTGGAACATCCAGGTGCAGGGTGTGGAAGTCCAAACCCTCGCCAGGGTTTGGCAGTTCTTCAGCCAGGAGGTAGTGAACTAATGAGTGGAAATCAGCTGGGCTGAGTTCATGGGTGGAAGAAAAACACACGGCAGGATTTTTACCTTCTGATCTCTGGACTTTCAATAAACCTGACCTCTGCGTTTAATGAAATAAGCGATATTTCCGATCTTTTTTTTTTTTCTGTGCAACATATTTTTGTCGGTTGTTTTAAAACTTTTTTTCTTTTCTCCCACTGGTGCTCAGGAGGGTATTTTGCGGGGAAATTCCGGGGGAACAGCTGGCAGTGTTTAGAAATAAAAATGAGTAAAAACAATGTAAACATGATTGACAGTGAGTGGGAAAAGGAAAAAGAGAACATGTTTTCAGTGTTCCCGTTGACCCCAGTCTGTACAGTAGCCCGTCATCACTGTTGCGTTGTGATTATTATTATTACTGTTGTCGTTAGTTGCTGTCATATCGCGGTTCTGCTTTACTGCTGCTTTCCAGGGGCGTGGGTCGTTATCAGCATGAGGAGCAGCGCGCTCGTTTGCGTAGCCGTAGTCGGAAGCCGCCAGACCCGAGCTAGGCGCTCGCGTGCGACAGGCGAGGCGAGAACAGAAGCGGCACGCCCGTCACGCTTCGTAAAATTGATGTTTAATTAATTTCGTTTATTTAAAAAAAAAAAAAAAAAACATAGCTCAACACCTTCATCAGTGCGACTGAGACGTTTTGATTCATTATTGCGGGAATCAGACCCATTATAAGGGTGGGAGTTAGGAATCCCACCCCCCTCCTCCCCCCAACAACCCCCCCCCCCCCTCCTTTTCACCAGCCTCTGCTTTGTTTCTGAGTGATGGGTTGTGTGCAAGTCTCAGTAATTATGCCACAATTAATTGCCTGAAAAGAACTGCAAGGGTGGGTGGAGTGGAGAGCAGCGTGGAGTGGCATGCAGGAGTGGGCGAGGGGGGGGGGTGGTGGGGGGTGTGGAGAGGAGCGTGGAGTGGCATGCAGGAGTGGGCGAGGCGGGGTGGTGGGGGGAGTGGTGGTGTTTGGGGGTTCAGTGAGAGTGAGTTGTGTTGTTTTTCTGTCTGTTACACACTCACGCACACACACACGCACACACACACACGTGCAGAGGAATCACAGACTGAGCGGAAACAGGGAAGCTCTGTCTGTGCATCACATTCCCGAAAGCATCAATGTCAGAGGCTGGAAGGGGAGCTTGTTTACGCTTTATTCTAGAGAAGGTAGCGGTTCTGGCTGCGTTTAGGCACCGGTACCGTTTCAAAAGGGTCATTTTAGCACCAGTATTGTAAAAATCTAAAGCATACCTATCCCTAATAATGTGTCCATGTATACTCATGTGAATGTGGTTTTGCATATTCACGCATGCGTATTTGCGTATATGTAAGTGGGTGCACAGTGTGTTTATGTGTGTCTTGAGTGTGTGTCTGCGTGTGTGTCTATGTGTGTGTATTTGTGCGTGTCTTTCTGCATGCGTGTGAACATGTCTGAAAGTCAGGTGACAGGGAGCAGTGTATCTTGCTTAAACTCGGCAGGCCTTTGCTGGGTGTCGCACCTATTTCCCTCCTGCTCTCAGGACTGAACTGTGACTTCCGCGGACGGCATGCAGCCACAGTCACGCAGCACCCGCGCATGGCGCATGGCCTGCAGTGACACGCTCACGACTCACAGTGTCTGCTTGGGAGGGGGGGAGGGGGTGTTCACTGCTGTCCTCGACTTTTTCAAGGTGAAGTCTATGCCTCGGATTTGTCCTGGAATTCCCTTCAACTCTTTGGAGAGCATGTTTTCAGAAATGTTTTTTTTTTTCTTTTTTTTCTAAATGCAAAAAAAGTCAGTGTTCTAGAACTCTGCTGCTTTCCATTACCAGTGGTGATTGTGACATCAGCATTAGAATGTTAAGTTAAGAACATTCTAATGATGTGTTTGTGACCTTAGAGGGCTGAAAGGTGTTTTTTCTTCTTTTTTTTCTGGGTAGGAGAAACAGAAGTGAAAGTTGCGGTAGAAGGTAGGAAGGCGTCGAAACTCTGAACTGTTCGGTATTAATGCAACTCTGGAAGAGTTTATCTGAGTCCAGCACGGCTCACGCGCGCTCTGTCGGAGACGATTAAACACAAAAGGTATTTTTCGCTGACGCAGGTCGTCCCGCTGTGCCTCGTTCCGCACGAGCGCCTCCCGCCTTTTCTCCCGGAGTTCCGCCGGGCGTGCTCTCTCCAGATCTCACCCCGGAGCTGAGGAGAGCGTTAAAAGGCGGTTTATCGCGCGCTTAGCTCACCTCACCCGGGTTCCTGGGGTCTGAGTTCCACGTCGGCCGGTGAAATGAGCAGCGAGCAGCCCCTCGGGCCTAACGTGAGCGGCGCTGGGGGGGTTAGAGAGAGACGGTGGGACTCAGACGCTCCGTGGTTCTCTGCCCGCTCGAGATCCGTCTGCGTTTGCGATGAAGTCTTCCGTCGGCGGTACTCTTCGCGCGTGTCGGCGACGAAGACGACGCCGTGACATCACACCGCCGTGATGCGGCTCAGTGGGCATGCCTTCAGCATGGTACACAACGGATGACGCGGTTGCCCTGGCGATGGAGAGCACCCTAGATTGTGGGCCAGATTGGTATGCCCCTCCCACCCCTTGCCGCATGCTTTGCATGACTAAGAGGAAAAACAGAAGGCCGTGCTTCACATGTTATTATCACAACCTTCTCACTCCTCTCCTCTTAACACACATATACACAGACACACAGATATACACACACTCATGCTAATAAATTCCGACATAGATACAGACTCACTCACACACACACACACTCGTGTGCAAACACCCACCCACACACAATGCACGCATACAGTAGGTACATTATACACACCATAACAATAATCCGTTTTCCACAGCAAGGCACAGTCATGTTGTATTAGAAAAAGTTTAAAAAATAAATGAGTAAGTAAACATTTCCAGGCCATTTTGGCCATATTTGTTTTTGTTTGTTCATTGTTGCTGACTGTGAGTGCTCTTCACTAAGTGATGATACTAACTGTGGTCTTCGTAACGTAACTGGGCAGATGAGGTCACAGGCTGGATGAACTGGAGAGAAAGTGTTCTTTTTTACATGCCATGTTACTGCCTCTCGAAATTTGTTCATTTATTTTAAAAAAGAGACGATTTAATTAACCTTTTTAGGGGGATGATTCGGTAATGGAGACAGGACAAATATAAGGGGAAGGAAAAAGATTCCTAATGAGTTTGACTGTAATAAATTATTATCAAAATGAAATTCTGCCATGCCCAAGCTACAACGTGAGCGGAAAAACCTGATTATTACATTACTGTGACAGCTTAATTTCTCCATAAATCCTAAAAATGATGTTTCTACTTCTTTTTTCTTGCTGTTCCACTGCGGTTCATACAGTCGATCAAATTGAGCTACTTTGAGCACTTGCTCCGCGGCTGTGTTGTTATTTGTTTGGTCTTTATTTTTATATAGATTTTTAAAATCAAATTTCGAAAAGGTATCACACAAAACTCAGAAGGCACTTATTGAAATGAGGAAAAATATGTATACACTATTACATTGTTACTACTACATAATGAAATTGGGCAGTTTTTCCACCTCATTTTGTTTGCAATTCAGGCACAGCCATGTCAATATTATTCCTTTTTTTCCGCAAGTGTCTTTTGCTGTGACAGTGCCTCCGTAAGAAAAGCTATACAAATAAACCTGAAAATGCAATTAATCCGGCTTCTGGTTATAACCTTCTTAGTATGTGCCTCACAATTTCACTTCTTGAAACTGCGTGCCTGCAGAGTAATCATCAGGAACACAAACAATTTCCGTCTCCTCACCCTCTCTCTCTCTCTCTCTCTCAAATTCGAATTCAAAATGCTTTATTGGCGTGACATATTTTTAGATACGTGTTGCCAAAGTGTACTAATCAATCAGAATAACAACAACGTCTCTGTTTCTCTACATATCTCTCACCATCTCTCTCTCCAACTCTCTCTTTCTTTCTCTCCTTGTCTCTCACACCTTCCCCCTCTCTCTCTCTCTCTCTCTCTCACTCATTCTCACGCACTCTGCCAGTCTGCTGTCCCATGGAAAATACCAGTTTACAAGGCTGTGAATTGCATTCAGTATCAGAAGCACGAATGTGTTGAAATTTCGGAGGAAGATGGATATAATCCAGAGAGGGGCTGCAATCACAGGGGACCGCAATCAAAAATGATTCCACTTCTCAGGGAAGAGGAGGTGTGTGTGTGTGTGAGTGTGAGTGTGTGTGTGTCTGTGTGTGTGGGTGTGTGTGAGTGTGTGTGTGTGTCTGTGCATGTGTGTGTGTGTGTGTGTGTCTGTGTGTGTTTGAGAGTGTGTGTGTGTGTGTGTCTATGTGTGTGTGTGTGTGTGTGTGTGTGTGTGTGTTTGTGTGTTTGAGAGTGTGTGTGTGTGTGCGTCTATGTGTGTATGTGTGTGTGCGTCTGTGTGTGTGTGTGTGTGTGTGCACGTCTGTGTGTGTGTGTGTGTGTGTGTGTGTGTGTGTGAGAAAGGGGGAGAGAGAGTGTGTGTGCGTGTGTGTATGTCTTTGAGAGTGTGTGTGTGTGTGTGTGTGTGAGAAAGGGGGAGAGAGAGTGTGTGTGTAGGTGTGTGTGTGCGTGTGTGTATGTGTTTGAGAGTGTGTGTGCGTGTGTGTGTGTGTTTGAGAGTGTGTGTGCGTGTGTGTGTGTGTGTGTGTGTGTATGATTGAGTGTGTGTGTGTGTGTGTGTGTGTGTGTGTATATGATTGAGTGTGTGTGTGTGTGTGTGTGTGTGTATATGATTGAGTGTGTGTGTGTGTGTGTGTGTGTGTGTGTGTTTATATGATTGAGTGTGTGTGTGTGTGTGTGTGTGTGTATATGATTGAGTGTGTGTGTGTGTGTGTGAGAGAGAGAGAGGGGGAGAGAGTGTGTGTGTGTGTGTGTGTTTGAGAGTGTGTGTGCGTGTGTGTGTATATGATTGAGTGTGTGTGTGTGTGTGTGTGTGTGTGTGTGTGTGTATGATTGAGTGTGTGTGTGTGTGTGTGTGTGTGTGTGTGTATATGATTGAGTGTGTGTGTGTGTGTGTGTGTGTGTGTGTTTGAGAGTGTGTGTGCGTGTGTGTATATTATTGAGTGTGTGTGTGCCTCCACACTGCTCCCACGTCTTCATTAAACACACTGAGACGGCGGCTCTGTCACGTGGGAAACCACGGTAGCAGCCTCAGGCTCTCAGGTACCGCCACCGCCAGGTCCAGATAACTGCTCTTTTATTGCCATAATCAGCTTTTCATCGATTTCTCTTCCCCGGCCCGGCATTTCTGTTCTAAAAACCTCCGGTAAATCAGCCGGGGACAAACTAAAAAGGGAGATAAATGTGGCTAATGCTTTTTAACTTCGCCGTAGACCCTCGCCGGTTCTGCCGATGACGATAGCCCAGGAGAGGAGGGGAGAGGAGAGGGTAAGAGAGGAGAGGAGAAAAGAGGAGAGGAGAGGGAAGGATGGGGAGAGGAAAAGAGAGGAGAGGTGAGGAGAGGAGAGGGGAGGAGAGGTGAGGAGAGAAGAGGGGAGGAGAGGAGGGGAGAGGAGAGCTGAGGTGAGGAGAGGAGAAGAGAGGAGAGAAGAGGAGAGGAAAGGAGAGGCATTTCCCATGAAAGCATGGAGCTGGTGCAGGCGCACGCCGTGTTCTGTTTGTGTTTCGTAAAAAGTGTGAAAGGTCAGAAAAATAAGCGTAATGAGGTCGAAAAATAAACTTCAAAAGCAGGTCAGAGATTTTGAATGACGTTCCCCAAACCTCACCCCCCCCCCCCCCCCCCCCACGTGAGATTCCTGTCATTCTGATGTCACTTGTCTAATCTGCCAATCAGTGTGTTCTCGCAGGCGAATGGGGTGTGTGCCCCCCCCCCCCATGCTGTGATTGACAGGTTTATTGAGCGGTGTCACACAGAGATGATTGCGTGGTGCTCAGGTAGCGACAGATGTCCCTGAGATCTGAAGCAGCTGCCGATGCCACCACCCCCCCCCCCCCCCATCCCCCCACTCCCCCCAATCCCCCTCGTCTCTCAGAAATGCGTCTTTGCCAAAAATAACGGGCGGGTGACGTCTGCTAGCGACCCTTGGGCAGGGTGGTGGGCGAGCGGGCGTGTCAGGGCATGTCGTGTTCCGAGTCTGTTGCGCCTGTGAGCAGAGGCACCGTGGTTACGCGTCCAGAGTCCTGTCCCGGCTTCCTGTTTAGCGGGCTGAAGGAAGAGTCTTTCAGCTTCCTGTTTAGCGGGCTGAAGGAAGAGTCTTACAGCTTCCTGTTTAGCGGACTAAAGGAAGAGTCTTACAGCTTCCTGTTTAGCGGGCTGAAGGAAGAGTCTTACAGCTTCCTGTTTAGCGGACTAAAGGAAGAGTCTTACAGCTTCCTGTTTAGCGGGCTAAGGGAAGAGTCTTACAGCTTCCTGTTTAGCGGGCTGAAGGAAGAGTCTTACAGCTTCCTGTTTAGCGGGCTGAAGGAGGAGTCTTACAGCTTCCTGTTTAGCGGGCTGAAGGAGGAGTCTTTCAGCTTCCTGTTTAGCGGGCTGAAGGAGGAGTCTTTCAGCTTCCTGTTTAGCGGGCTGAAGGAGGAGTCTTTCAGCTTCCTGTTCAGCGGGCTGAAGGAGGAGTCTTTCAGCTTCCTGTTCAGCGGGCTGAGGGAAGAGTCTTACAGCTTCCTGTTCAGCGGGCTGAAGGAGGAGTCTTTCAGCTTCCTGCTTAGCGGGCTGAAGGAGGAGTCTCGCTGCTGATTCGCTGCGGTGGGTGGTCAGGGTTTGAGCTTCTATGAAAAAATCCCAGCATGCATTGCGGTCATCTGGGATCAGGATAGAGTATCCCAGCATGCACTGTGGTCCTCCAGGATCAGGGTAGAGTATCCCAGCAGACACTGCGGGCCTCCAGAACAAAGTGCACAAGTGCATCCAAAAATAGTAGAAATAAGTACTGAAACACACAGAGCTGGTAACAGCTTGAAAATAAGCTCCTGTCAATCAATCACAATCAACCAATCCTGCCAACATATTCAGTATTAGGATGAGGTTAGAGCAATTCAACTCAGGCCAATGGCTCAACCTAAGTTAAATTTCTTTTCACTTAAAGATATGTACTGCTTATGTGGCAGATATTAAATCTATGCGCTATTTCTAAACTTCTAAATTTAAATTAAAGAATGACTGCAAATGACCCCATACCCCATCTGAACCTACAACCTTAGAGTCAGAAGCATACATGCTTCCCTAGCCACCGCGCTACATATAAGGCCCTGCTGCTGGAGCACCGGACCCCCGGGTTGTCCCCAGACGACCTGCACGTGATGCGCGGTTTATTCCGGCACAGCCGCCATGTCTGTCCCCGCGCGGCACGCGGATCGTTGCCGTGGGTCCGTCTGTTTTCCAACGGCGACGGCGGCGGCGGGCGCAAGTTTGTCGGCGCGGCGCCGGGGGACTGGCGGCTGACGGAAGCCGAGGCTAACACGGTGTGGCGTCTCACGCTGGGAGAAACACTCAGACCGGCACTCTGGGGGGGGGGGGGGGGGGGGGCTGCGGCTGCTCAGGTGCAGTGGGCCATAAGGACCGAAGGGGGCAACTAAAAAAACGGAGCTCTGTTTGACCTTGCTAGACAGATCTGCTCTTGCCCTTTTTAATGATGTTTTTTTTCCTGCTTTTTTTTATGTACCAATTCCATACCACTAAATTGGTGCAAAATAGAGGAGAGCCAGCGATTGTCTTACTCTCTGACTCAGTTAACACAGTACTACAGGAGACTTGTGGCGGTAAACAGAAGAGACTTGAGCAATCGGGTCAATGAGGGACTGGGCCACCAGTGGGCTGGGAATGTTCTGGAACCTCTGCAGTAGAGGTTTCTGTTGTTCGATGTTCCGGAACCTCTGTGGTAGAGGGTTCTGTTGTTCGATGTTCTGGAACCTCTGCAGTAGAGGTTTCTGTTGTTCGATGTTCCGCAACCTCTGTGGTAGAGGGTTCTGTTGTTCGATGTTCTGGAACCTCTGCGGTAGAGGTTTCTGTTGTTCGATGTTCCGCAACCTCTGTGGTAGAGGATTCTGTTGTTCGCTTTGTTACAGGGCCCGGCGTGGGTGGGGTTTGGCCTGCCTCTAACCGCTCGATTGGCTGACAGTTTGATCTGGCAACCCTTTCATTCGATTAAGCTGTGCTGGCCGGGTTGGTAGGAAACCAGGGACGGACGGACAGCCTTTGTTTTCTCAGCTCGGACTCCTATGGTTCACCCAATCAGTTTTTCAAGTGCACTTAAAAAAGAACAGAATAACGCGCAATCTTTTTGTTTGTTTTTTATTTGTTTAAGCTTGATGCACGTTTGTCGTTCCTTTTAGCTGACTGCCTGTCCGGTTTGTTTTCACTGTTCAGGCAGAGGTCCTTCTCCCTTTCTTAAAGTTAAAATCTGTATTCCCTTCTTCCCTTCTTCCCTTCCCAAGAGCCCGGAAACCTTAAATGGAAATCGCACACAGTTAACTATATGTGCATATTCAGCTGCACATTGTATCAGTTTAAAATATTATGAATAGACTTTTAATTGAAATAGATTGTGTTCTTACTTCCGCACTTCAAGGTAATTAAATCTCTCTCTGATTAGCCGTCTTACTCTTGCTGGCCTTTAAAAGTGAGTGAAAAGTGGACATTAGCATATAACTTCATTTCACTGATGAAAAGCATTATGCCAAAATGTTCAAATGTTCAGCCTCATTTGCTGTGAGAAAAGTAAGTGAATGCGTTTGCTGAATTATTTAACATAGGCAATGGACTGCGCCGTTACTTCAGCCTTCAGTTTAAAAACAGGGGAATATTTGACACGATCCAGTCACGTTCACAAAATACCCACCAATACAACACATTCACAAAATGGCCACCGTTTGGGTCAAGGTTGGGTTTGAGCGATTCTGCATGCGACCGTCACGACTGAAATGATGCGATGTACAGTATGGGGCTGTTTTCCTGAATAACACCCCCCACCCTCTTTATCTGTAACCTTGAGGCTCCACGCTAATTCTGTCTTCGAGGCTGCGGGGTTGTTTCAAGCGTAAACCCTGTCAACACAGGTATCGGCTATGGGTCACTTTTTAAAGTAGATATAAACAGGCGGTCAAAAGATAGGATGTCGGCAAAAAGTCGAAACTGGTCATCAAGACCCGCGGTGTGAACGTAGCCTGAAGAACTATGAGACGGAGAGGAATTTAACTGTACAGTCCAAACATAACCTGTCCCGGTCGTGAAGTAACATTGCTACGGCAACTTTTGTTTCTATAATCGTTGTTAACTTAGAAACCCTATACACAGAGGCTTGTTTTTTTTTTTTTTTTGTAAACAGCCAGAACAAAAACAGTGCTTAATTCACCTTGAGCTTGGCCTGGGGAGAGGAAGACCCCGGACTGAACTGCGCTCCTCCTTCATCGCAGCTCGCTAATTGATGATTTGTCCTCGTTCGCGGACCGCGTACCCGATAATTAAACACATAATTGCGAAGGCTCAGGAGGACCCGTCCACCGGTGATCGCACAGCCCCGTGACGTATTTCGCCCCCCCGCCGCCCCCTTCCCCCCCCCCCCCCTCCATCGAGTGCGTCAGAGAGTTCGTCACGCGGAGAATTACCTTCCGCCCCTGACGACCGTCGGCTGAAGGAGTCTCAACCTCGTAAAATCTCACCTTTAACCCTTGCGCTGCTCTGCTCTGCTCGCTCGCTCCCCCGTTCGTTTGCTTCGACGCGCGTTCGCGAAGCTCCGCAAAAAAAACGAAATGCTGAAGGATGGCACGGAATGAAGTGGCTGCAAAAATAAAAAATGATTCTTAAAATACACAGTTATGTTAATTCCAGGCATCGCTTGCTACCTCAAACAGAGAGGTAATCTTCATCTGAAAATTTAACACAAAATAAAACCCTATCAATGGTGAAAGATATGGTTACATTTTCACCGGACGTAAATAAATAGCTAGGAAATAATAATGTAGCTAGTGAATAGTAATAATAGCAATAATAGTAAATTGCTTTCATTGCATTGCACTTCTCACACAATGGTTTTCATACAAGTGCTTCAAGCACTTAAAAAATAGGCCAAAATAGATAAAAGTACAATTGAAAAATGAAATTCGACGTGGAAACAGAGAGGAAAGCAGAAGGAACAAGCTGTGCAGATGAGATACAGTGACATGTGTATGAGAGGTGACTTAGAGATTATTTGCTTTTCGTTTGTCGTTGTAGTGTTGGGTAGTGTTACTGTTACTTCTCGGTCTTATGGGTTGGGGTGGGGGGTGGGGGGTGGGGAGGGGGTTGTGGGCGTCTTGGCCGCACACAGGGCTGTGAATTTCGGGTCTCTGGTGGAGGGATAGGAGGCTGAGATTAAAGGAGCACTGTGATCATAGGACAGGTTCTGAGGGGGGGTGGGGGGGGGGGGCGGGGGGGGGGAGCAGGGGCGTGATGGGGGTAGAGGGGGGGGTCGAGTGTGGGTGGTCTGGAGCGCGGTACGTTTCACCTTCTCACCGGTTCCCTGCAGGGAGAGGGGAAAATAAGATGGGTTTTAGTGTATCTTTGAGCACAAGAGCAGCATCGATCGAGGGGGTGTCTGTCTGTCGGGTGCCTTACAAAGGACGTGCCAGGACGGGGGTGGAGGGGCATTGTCGGGGGGGGGGGGGGGGGGTTTCAAAGCACATCCCATTCCATCTCATCACTGAGAGCTTCTTTCACAAGTCCAGGCTTCAGGATTAGCTGGGATCTGACATTTTCATTTCCAAAAAGAGCTCTGAAACACAACTGACGAAACACAACTGACGAAAAAACACCTCGACACATTTATTTCTTCCGTACGTGTGAAAACGAATATGGACATAACACAAAAGTCTATACAATAGCATGGGAGGCATAACTCGAAGCCACACCACAGACATTACTATCTAACCAGATGGATGACTGCTGCATTGCTTCCGTCTTGTTTTTATTATGACTGGGGCTGTGGTCCGTAAAAAAAATAAGTGTCTAGATACTGGAATGTGCATTGAGATTACTATTGCACCTTTCAGAAGATGCATCAAAGCGGAAAGTTACAAGTGACAATGGAACAGAACTTTCAGCGTTTAAGAACACGGAGTCTGCCATCCGGTTACTCTGTGGTAATATCTGTGGCTGTACAATTTCCTGATAGAACCCTGTAATTCAAAAGTTCTCTCAGAGTGTTTCGCTCCCGGTGTTCTGACGAAATGACCAACATGTTTGAAGTGGTGGGCATCTCAAAAAGGTTGGACTAGTCCAATGAAACAGCACTCACCATCAAATTGTGCTACCAAAGTGAACTGTCCAAGGATATTGTGATCATCCTAATATAAAAATGAACAAAGGATAATAGTAGTTTGCTACATATGTGGAAATGAACACAGAGGTCCAGCGTTAGTTTACACGTCACAGTAACAGCAACAGGGTAAACAGAGGCTCAGCTCCCAGTCACCTTTCTCACTGCCTTTTTTTTTCCTGAAGTGTTTATCTTCAGTCCGGTATCCACCATCTACATCTGGATTTCCATTATGGATGTGACTGTGACTGCCACCCAGCAGACCAGATTATTCATTTCCATAAACGTACGTTTCATATGTGCATATATATGCAATATATATGATTTATGATTGCGTGTATGTGTGTGTGTGTGGCGGGGAGGCAGGAAGCACAGGACATCTCAAGGTGCACTGTGGGTAAATATGACTGTGTGTGTAGGATAGGTTCCTGTTCCTTCCACGAGATGTGCAGTGAAGCACTACTGTTTTTTTGTTTATTTTTTTTAACGATGGGCATCGTTTCGGGGTTACCAGAGGTCATCTGAGCGAGGGGGGTGGGGTGGGGGGGGGGCTTGTTTGAAGCAGACGGGGTGGGTGGGGGATCTAGCACTCAGAAATATAACAGATATGGCAGTGTATATATAACAGCGTCCAGCCTTGAGATAAGACTGGAGAACAGCCAGCACACTTCTTCCTCATTCTTCTGCTCGTCAGTTTTATTTTTCTTGAAAGCCGCAGTCGAGGGGGGACGAAAAAAAGCTTTAGATTAAAACTGAAAGCGCGGCGCAAGAAATCGCTCTTTGCGGCCAAGAGCTCGTTCTGGGACGTGTTTGGGGGAAAGCCTGTGGGGGTTTTTTTATACATTTTTTTATTTGACGTCAAAAGGGGCTGCTGGCCATCTCTCTCAGCTTCACACCGTTTCCTTCTGGGCTTCATAAACGCACATCAGTCTGTCAGTGTGAAAGATTTGTTTTTTTGGCGGGGGGGGGGGGGGTTGGGCGGGGCTTTACAGACAGGACACCCCGCTCTCTGCCGTCAGGGCAGAAACGTTGATCAGTTTACTCGCAGCATGGCTGGCCATGTGACCCCTGGGGCCGATTGTATCCACTGCGCAGATCTGTCCGACTACCTGAAAAATCCGCACGCAGTGGGCTGTGTCTCATCACTTTAATATTAGCATGAAATTTCCATCCTCATTTTCATCCTGTGCCTTATATTGGCTTTTGCAGGGGTGGGGCGGGGTTGGGTGTGACTCAAAGGGCCTGGACTAAAAACTTTGCTTTGGTGTACAATTTTAAGGGGGCCCACAGAGACTCCATATGCACTGGTCCCCGAATTTTCCTGCTACACCCCTGCCCCTGACGCTGTCTCACTCGTTTATAGCCTCCTTTTTCATTTTTTTATTTTTTATTTGTTCCTGCTGCTGAGTCAGGTTCCTGTCCTGACAATGATATATTATCCTTTACTGAAATGGTATGTATTTGTGGTATATGGCAAATCTGTGTGCCTAAATACAATGATGAATATATTTAATCACATAGCAGTCGCACTGCATTGCAGGAAAGTGGGTATAATTAGCGTATATGTCCATATATTTTGAAGTGTTGCAATATATTTTATTCCAATGTATTTCAAATTATTGCTATAAACAGCACTGGGAGGAGGTATAAGTTATTGTTATTAACAGGATTGGGGTGGAGGTTTAAATTATTGCTATAAACAGGATTGGGGCGGAGTTTAAGTTATGGCTTAAGCAGAATGAGAGTTAAATTATTGCTGTGAATGGGATTGGGGAAATATATATTTGTGTTGATATATGGCAGAGGCTTGGGGACAGCCAGGGTGATTTGTAAGGTGACAGGGCACAGGGAGCTTGGTTGTGTTTTGTCTTTTTTATTTCCTCCTTGGGAACCTCCTTCCTTTACCTGCAGGTACGGCACCATGATCCCCAAATGTGACTGTGCACCCGTAAAAGGCAGGGAAGAACAACCTGAATTTGGCTCACACCAAATTTCCACCGGTCCATTTTCTAGGCTGGACCCTATCCCAGCATGCAGTGGGCGAGAGGCAGGAATATACCCTGGACAGGTTGCCAATTAGTCAAAAGACACAAACACATTTCACTCGCACGCTCATACCTAGGGGCAAATTACAGTCTCCAGTTAGCCTAATTTTCATGTCTTTTGGACTGTGGGAGGAAACCAGAGTGCCCAACAGTCACTGGAGTACCCAGCAACCCTAAAGTGCGACAGGCCCCCCGTTGTGGAATAGGGTTCACTGGTTCAGCTCATTTACCCGACATTTCAGTTAAATGTGCTACGTTTACAGGACCCCAACATTTACTTCTGAAGATGGGGGTGTTTGCTGCACTTGACTGTAGATACGTCCACTTTAAATAACCTACTATGTGGCATGGATTGACCAAAATAATATTAATGAGTAACGCGGTCCAAAACATCCACTTATCCACTGCTTATTCAGAATCCTAATGCGTAATGCAACCCAAGACATCCAATTAAACTGCATACTCAGAATCCCGATTAGTAATGCAACCCAAGACATCCAATTAAACTGCATGTTCAGAATCCTGATGCGTAATGCAACCAAAAACATCCAGTTAAACTGCATATTCACATGAGCCCGTGTTGGTTTACTCCTCCCTTCACAGAGAGACGCGGCGTCATTCAAAAGCACCTCAGTGCTTTTCAAATTAACTGCCGAATTAATGAATTGAATAATCACTCTGAACCGAGAAATTATCTGTCTCAGCTCATTGTAATGAAGGGAAACGTCACAGCGATCCGGTATAAACAGCAGAATTTGTGCGAGCTGTCATGTGCAATCAGTAGCTATGCTTCCATTATCCTAATTAAATGGAGGTTATTCCAAATTGCGTGAAACCTGCCTAATGGAAACTAGCATTGCAGGTAATGAGAAGAGATAAGCCACGGCGAGAATATAAAATCCTTGCTTTCCTACTACTGGGAGAAGAACGGCAGACTTTGGCTGCGTTCCCCTGATCAACAATTATCCCAAAATTCAAATATTCTCAGGTGTGAATGACTGTATAATTTTGCCTGCATTAGGCTGCATCATAACCACGTTCGTTAAATTAATTTTGATCCAGCGGAAATGAATTGGGTTCTGGCAGCAGGACGCAGGATTTTTGCATTAATTTTCATCCTAAAAATATTGATTTTGGTGCGGAGGCACGCTCTCTGCTGAGACTAAGGCCTGCAGTCACTCAACATTGGTCCATAGGTTTGACTGACAAATAAACATGGGTGTCACAAAGTGTTGATTGAATCCAGGCCAAAACCACGATAAATGTTATTATTATTATTATTATTATTTATTTTTTATTATTATTATTTATTTTTTATATTTGGGGTGGGGGGGGGTATGGGCGGAGCTGATAAATTGGGTGAAGATATGGGTGGTGCCAGTGGGGACCCTGGTTATGAGCATGACACCACAAATAGAAGGGTGCGTGTTGAGGGCGGGGCTATTAACGAGGGTATTGATGTGGAGGTTAACAGCCGTGATGATGAGGGTGGGGCTATTAACAAGAGTGATGGTGTGGAGGCCGTTTACGGCCATGATGATGAGGGTGGGGCTATTAACGAGGTTGATGATGCAGAGGTTCTAAATAACCGTGACGATGTGGGTGTGGCTATTAACTAGGGTGATGATGTGGAGGCCGTTAACGGGCGTGACGGTGAGGGCAGGGCGATTAACGAGGGTGATAATGAAGGGAAGGCCGTTAATGATGGTGATAATGAGCCTGGATTTGGGATTTGATTCAGCTTTGGCTGTTGGTATCTGCTCTGTGGATCCACCCTGACCTACAGCCTGCTGGCTCTAATCCCTGGATGACCCAGAAAAACAAACTGGAACCCCTACAGTATAAACACACCGCTGGTGTTAAAACACAGTGCACGCAATCCACTTATTTCTTCTCCAGCAGATATCTACACACTCTACCCTAGGACACACACACACACATGCACAAAATGATATACACTCATACACACATACACACAGAGACACACAGACACATGCACACACACGCACACGCACACGCACACGCACGCATACACACGCACACACACACACACACACACACACACATATGCACAGTGTAGATGTAGGAGCAGGTACTGTAGTTATTAACTGACTGAAGGTTGATTTAGGAGTCCCATCCCTTTGAGTTAACTCACATGGAGTGAGTCAATGATCATAGTTAGCATGCTCATTGCCTCACTGGCAGTGTCCGAAACTGTGTCTACTACCATGTCTTCAAAGTATGTACTATGTCTACATATTGCCTACTGTTTAGTGCGTATTTTTAAGTGTGCGATGACCAGTATGCGAAAAATTTCCTTCATGCTATTTTCCGCCCGTGTGGCCACACTCACGTGTCCTTGCTGTTGAAGGAATCTCCAGGGAACCTGCGCCTCATTTGTAAAGCAAAGCTACACGTCATGTCCATGCAAAGAGGCATCGCCTCTTCCGCTTCGATTTATGGTATCTCCCACAAAGCATGGTTTACTTCCTGAGAAGTGTCTTCCCAAGTACGCTCAGCGAAACCACAAAATATGAGGATCTTGAGCACACTAAATTCTGCCTGCTTTACAATTTTCTCATTCAGTGTACTCAACTCATACTGTATACTCAATAGTAGGCAAGCATGCTGATTCAAATAAGGCTGATTCAGCGAACCCGTACAGTCACCTGGGATGATTTATCCAAAGGTCCCTAACATCTCCAGGGAAAGATTGTTCTCTACTGCAGCAAAGATACTCAACCTGAGTGCTGCAGGGGAAATCTACAGGAGTCTGCTGGTCTCAGTGCTCCTCAGAACTTCATTCATTAAGTAAAGCAGTTGATTGCACAGCTAACTCACCGGCTAGCTCTGTTTCTTGAATTCAACAAAGACAGCTCTCCATTACGATCAATATTCGCTATTTGATTTGTGTTCAGGTCGATTCGCCTTCTGCTCCAAGGTTGTTTTCATTTCTTGAAACAATCATCTGTCACTCTTTTTTGGGTCAGAGTGCTCATTTCTGAAATAACAGCAGGGTCCACATTACAACTCGAGGCTGTGATTTTGATGCTTGTCTCAAATGGTGTTTTTTCTTTATTATTATTGTAATTTTTTTTTGTTGTTGTTGCTGTTGGATTAAATTTATTAATGGTTTGTGAAAAGAGCTCTTGGGCAGATGGAAAGCAGGAGAAATGGTGCTGTTTTAAATAAAACAGGACCGGCCACCCTGAGGCCAGGAAGATGGGGTGTCAGATGCTGTTGAGGGTAAACGTGGGGACGGGACGGGGGGGGGGGGGGCACAGTTGGGGGTGGGGGAGGGTGGCCTACTGGGGCCTGTAACTGAATCAGGCCCTATGTGATCCAGGATCTTTCAGACTTTAATACCGCCATTAATATTCATTGTTTAGGATTTAAGAGACGATCACCAAAGAAGGGACACAAAAGGGTGGTGGTGTTGGTGGGGGGGGGGTTCTTTTGAGTGACGTCAATGTGCCTCCCCCCTCCCCAAGAAACCTCACTAAATATTTTAACTGACTGAGCTCTCTCTCTCTCTCTCTCTCTCTCTGTCTCTCTCTCTCTCTCACACACACACACACACGTCCTCACAGTGTGACACCATTGAGGGAACACACTGAAATTTTGGGCAGATCCTTTTGCTGTCCAGGCGTCCTCCCGAGGCCCTGCTGTCACTGACTTTGCGCACGAGTCCCGGTTCCAGCGTCCAGATCTATTCGTCTTGATTTGAATGTTGTTTACCATGTGCTGGAAGCTGAACGACTCCACCATAAAACATCCGTTATATCCCTTCTACTTCCTGCTCCGGGTGCTTGGAGAAACGTTGCTGTCAGTACAGCTCGGCGGTTTTTATTTAGTTTTAAGTCGTTCTGTGTCTTCGTGGGAGAGACTTCAATAAGCCATTTGAAACGCTGCAGAGTCACATGTTTCATTAAGCAGGCATTTCGGGGCGAAGGCCGTCACGACTCACCCAGGTTAATGGGTTAGCGGCTTAGTGGGTTAGCTAAGATGAGTGTGTTAGCTGGTTAGCGGCATTGACACGTTAGTGGCTTTTTGGGCTGGCTAGTTAGCCGATAAGCCAGTTTTTGTTAGCTAGGTAGCAGACTGGTAGGTTAGCGGGCTGGCAGGTTAGCAGGCCGGTGGGCTAGCGTCTTAGTGGGTGGGCTAAGGTGAGTGGGTTAACTGGTTAGCAGGCTACTTGGTTAGCACGTTAATACCTCTTGTGTGTTGAACATAGTTTCAGTTACAGCGATGGGCAGAAGACTGGTTTAAATAATGCTGCAGAGGATGTGTGGTGATACTGTCCCCAGTGCTTGTGCAGTATTACAGCTACATGTTATAGGCAGCGGGCTGAATGGGCGATCAGTAGGGGGGAACATCATTAATCCATCTTATCTTTCCTGAAGGTATGATGTCAAGGAACAGCTTTGTACAGACATGACAGTACATCCCCACATCCTATACTTACACAAGCACACACACACACATGCATAGACACACACACACACATGCAGCTCTTCGTCTTTCTCTCACACACGGAGCTCCCATCTCTCCCTCGCTCTCTCCCTCTCTCTCCCCCCTCCCTCCCTCTCTCTGTGTCACACACACACACACACACACAGAGCACTGTGGTAGTAAGAGACTAATGTAATCTGACTCTATCATACTTCAGCCATTGCTGTCCCATTAGGAAATGAGAAAACGACCACCATCTACCCCCACTCCCACCCCATGTCCATGCCCCCCCCCCCACCAGTCATGCTGTCTCCTTGCCCACAAACCCCCCCGTACCACCACCATCCCACCCCCTCTTCACCCTTAATCCACACTGACGGCCTGTAATTGGTGCATCGTTATGTCTATTAAACTTTTCACCCGGAGTTATCATCAGTGCTGCTACTGGTCCTGCTGCTGTCCAAACTCACCCCCCCCCCCCCCCCCCAATCCATCTCCGTGGTTACGGCAAGGCCAGATTCTGACTCCTGGTCCTGAGGCAAGATTCTCCTCCTACCAGAGGCCCCCGCCCCCCATAAAAAGGAATAGCAACATTTAATTTTTCAGGTTGAGTTCACACGGTTAAATAAATGGGCAGTGTGTGGAGTAGCTTGCCATGTCATACAGAACCCTCCATAAAAGATCTCAGCCGTAGAGTGAAATTTGTTCTTTTTGCTGTATACTTAAAGCATTTGGATTTGAGATCTATGTATATGGATATATATGAGACAAAATTACGGACAACCTCCATTTTTCGTGGTATCTGCATGCGTGTTTGTTTCACCATTTTAGAGAAACGGCTGTTTTTGTGTTGAGTCCCCCTTTTTTCAGCTCAAATTCCTCTTTTTTGATCTCAAATCCAAGTGCCTTGGGTTTATATCGAAAAATAAATCTCACTCTGCCACTACCATATGTTTGGAGTGCACTGTATAGTGCAGGCAAGACATCGGTTGTCTACGACTTCTCATTGCAGTGTTCCGACCAATAACGTGCAAGGAAGTGCGTCGTGCACAAAGCTCCTTTTTTTTCCTCCTCATCTACATTCTCTACCGCCAGGTGCTTTTTTTTTCCCTGCAGGACTGTTGTGTTTACAAGCGAGTTAAAATTATGCCCCATTAGCTACCTGTTTATAATTCCGTGCGTGTTTCCTTCCATACTGCGCAAAAAAAAAGTACACTTCTTGACAGGATTATTATTATTGCCAATTTTTTTTATATATGTATTTTTTTAATTTCAAGAAATGCTTTCAGAAAACTACACTTTCCAGCGGTGAGGTGTTTTTTCTCCTGCATAGTGTCACAACTGATTCAGCCTTATAAATCAACAGCCAGACCAAACAAGACGAGCCCAGTAAAACAAAAAATAAACCAGTTGCTTCATTAATGCTTTAAGGCCTAGGATCACAAATGTGTGATTAGAATGTTCTTAACTAAACATTCTAATGCTGATGTAACAATCACCGCTGGTAACTGAAAACAACCGAGTTCTAGAACACTGACTTAGAATTTTTAGGAAACATTCCAAAAACCCTACTCTTCAAAGGGTTAAGGGCCATCATTACAAGTACTGTTCGCTTGGCGCAGAATCCTGTCACCTGTTCCTTCCACCTGTTCCCCTGATCTACTTGGGCGTGGCCCAGTCCTCTGACATGGCAGAGGACGGCGAGGTTGCGCCGCTGAGCCTCCGCTGGAGAGGCCGGGGCCCAGACCGGACCGTTAATCCCGCCGCCAAAACCGATAGGCCTGCCACGGCTCGCCGCCCGCCGAGCTCCACGCGCGCGAAACTCAAAGCGCCGCCTCCGAGCGCCTGCCATCGACAGCAGACACACGTAAGACTCGCTCGCCTCTGCCTTTTCCGCTCGGAGTGGAGGGGAGCTGATGAATGAGAGAGAGAGAGGAAGAGAGAGAGAGAGAGAGAGAGAGAGAGAGGGAGAGAGAGAGAGAGAGAGAGAGAGAGATAGGGAGAGAGGCAGAGGCAGAGAGAGAAAGAGAGAGGCATAGACAGAGAGGGAGCGAGTGAGGGAGGCAAAGGCAGGGAGAGAGAGAAAGAGAGAGAGAGAAAGAGGGAGAGAGGCAGAGAGAGAGAGAGGCAGAGACAGGGAGAGAGAGAGAGGGAGAGATGTAGAGAGATAGAGAGAAAGAGAGGTTTGGTTTGGGGGAAGGATATTGTGTCTGGGGTGATTATAGCCTTTCCTCCAAATAAGTGGGAGGACACGGTGACAGGGTCACAGTGCACCCGCAACCGTTTGGCACGGACGGACTGGGGCTTTAAAAATGCAGAGGGGTCAGTTTGGATCAGCCTGTCACCCGCCCTCACCCCCTCGCCCCCGTCCCCATCCCCCCCCCCCCCCCGTCCCCCACCCCCCCCAGGGCCTCTGTGAGTGACATTCACCCTTTCCCCCGTCCATGTGAGGCCTTCTCTTTGATTGGTGTAAATGTCAGAGGAGAGTGTATTATTAATATTGCAGCGCGTCGCGTTCATTTACCAGATGCTTTTACCCGGAGTGACTTACAGCGTTTTGGAGAAGAGGAGTCATGTGTGCGACAGAGCCTGGCCCCTGTCTGACAACACAGCCACACCAGTGAGTGTGTGTCTGTCATCAATAAAGTATCACACGCCGGCTAGCTTATTCTGCTGTAGAACCCAAATATAAATCAGGTTTATATACCTAACAACCACGTAAAACCGTAAAAGCGTGCCAGAGTAATTACGTTAACAAAAAATTATAGATCTACTGTGTATACTATATACTGGGTCTAGCTAAATTTAGCAATATTTGTACAGATGGCTGACAGTTAAAAAAATCCTATTATTTTCAGCAGTATTTGGAAACATAAATTCTTTGTTCACATTCTGGCTTGCAAACGGATGTCCCTTTGAAAATTCCCATGGATCTGCCTGAACCCTTGGTTTTAACCTCAAGTATTCCTGACTCATATTTGACCCATATCCGACAAATACCAGTATATTTTTCTGTTCTTTTCTTTTCCTTTTTCTGACATGACTCACACCGAACCCTTCTCATAGTCCCTTCATCCACCCCATGGAATCTTTCTGGGTCTTTGTGGAAGACCATAAGCGGCATAAGTGCCTTCGCCTGACCGATATGAGCATCGCGACTGTTGTCACGGTGAAAAGAGGGGGGGGGGGATTAGTGTATGTAAGGGTTTGAGTACGAGCTCTGTCTGGGTCTCCCCGCTTTCTGTTATCACCCGAGAGCAGGATCGCTCAGGTGTGGGGATGCACCTGAACGACGGCGAAGCGAGGGAAAGATTGTTCCTCAACTAGCGTTTCCTCTCTTCCTCTCTGCCCTCTTTTTTCCTTTTATTTTGTGCCGTGGACTCAGACTTCTTTTCTGACCTTCACAAAGTGGGTGTGTGGGTGGGTGGTTGTGATGGGGGTAGGGGTCTGATGGCCAATCACATCACCATAAAAAAAGAGCAAGGCCTTCTCTCTGTTCATATAAATGTTCTCAGAATTTTAGTTTTTTTTTTTTTTTGGGGGGGGTGGGGGTGTGGTTGGGGGAGAGGGAGGGGGGGTTGAGGGGGTGCAGAAGGGAAGGCGCTAATCTCACTCTGAGTTCCGCTCTTGTCAAAGCCTCATCCAATTAGCACATCAAATTTTCAATTCACAGAGGCACCAGAGAGGATTTTCCTTGTTAAAAATTATCAGACGAATGTTTTATTAAATTTTTTTTTTTGTTTTAATCCAGAGCGACTTACACCGATTACATTCTTTCACATACAATCTGTTTATACGGCTGGGCGCTTCACTGAAGAAGCTCAGGTTAAGCACCTCTCCGCAGGGAAGGGCAGCCATGCCACAGCTGGGAATCAAACCCGCAAGCTCTGAGGTACAGGCCCAGTTCCCTGGCCGTTGTACTATGCCACCGCCCCATGTCACCCTCCCCCCCTCCCCTCCCCAAACTGAGTGTGTTATAGACAGAAGACACACTGTCCCACTGGTTGAGAGAAAGGGAACACATAGTACCTGGGTCAGCTCCCAAACATCTACCCCCCACCCCCCTCAGTGTTTCCATGACATCACACCATTGTGGGACCCACTGGCCGAGTGTAGGGAGGAATGCTGGGAGATGGATACGCAGCGCGGCGCTAACGTTTTTAACCTTGCGCTATGTTAAACCTTGACATTTCGCGTTATGCCTGCGCTCATCACCGCCCCGCCCCCCCCCCCCCCCCCCGCCTACCCCCACCCCCCCCCTCCCCCCACCCCAGCCCCCTCTCAGCCCCACCCCTACCCGCCAGCCCCCTCTCAGACCCACCCCTACCCCCCAGCCCAGGGGGGTGACGTAGCAGTCTGTGCAGGCTGGGAATTGTGTTGGCGGCTCTGGTTACCGTGACGCCATTCCACAGGCGGCGTGCTGCATTTTTTTCATCCCCCTCCAAGGTCAGGCCCCCGAGGACAGCCCCCCCCCCCACTGCATTACTGACAGGACACGTCCTCTCCCCCTCTGCATCACAGACTGGACAGCCCCCCCTCTGCATCACAGACGATCCACACAACACCCCCCCCCCACCCCCCACTGCATTACTGACAGGACACGTCCTCTCCCCCTCTGCATAACAGACAGGACAGCCCCCCCTCTGCATCACAGACAGGACAGCCCCCCCTCTGCATCACAGACTGGACAGCCCCCCCCTGTGCATCACAGACGAGCCACACATACCCCCCCCCCCCCCACCCCGCGCAGCACAGAGGCTGGACAGGAGTGAGACTGCTGTGGGTGTGTCTCCTGCTTCACTGTACAATGAGTGCGAGAGTCCTGATGTCTTTGGGGTGCTGAGGGGTTTATTAGGGAAATGAGGTTCTCCTAGATGTCTGCTTAGTGTCACCCCGGCTCTGTCACTGTTTACTGCTCTGTTCCCTCCTTCATTCTCTCTCTCTCTCTCTGTCACTCTTTCTCTCTCTCTCACTAGCACTCTTTCTCTCGCTGTCTTGTTCTTGCTCACTCTCTCTCTCTTTCTCTGTCTGTCTCTCTCTCTCTCTCTCTCTCTCTCGCTCAAGCTTGAGGTCTTGCATGTCGTTAATGGGGCCCTGACGATGACATTAACAAGTTCATTAAGTCTGTAAATACGAGCTAATGCAAAAGAATGGCATCTTCACACTCGCCCTCCCTTCGACCCCCTTCTCTTCTCTTCTCTTTCTCCTCCTCCACCCTTTCTGTCTGGTTTCTGTTGGACGGGCATTCTTGCATCCCCCCCCCCCCCCCCCCCCCCCCTTGTCTTATTTGATTTCTTTATTCGCCCATCCATCATCCTTTTTATCTGGCTAATTGAGTGGTTAAGTGAATCACGAGGAACATGGCGGCCGTCCTGTTGTTGTAGGATGGAGAATAATGGCTCTAACCACGAGCCTGCTGGGAAAGACAAGGGCCGTGCTGGACTTTGCACGCACGCGATTGCTAATTCACTTCATTTTTCATTTTTTGAATGAAAATCACTCGTGCAATGTGTGTCAGCATGTACATAAATGTATTGTCGTGTTGTGCGTAAACCTTGTAAGGGTGACAATAAAAAATGGAATTCCTGGAGCAGCAAAAGCCAGAAACTCTTTTTTTTCTTCTTTTTTTTAACCAATTCACATTACGGCTTTGTCATTTGGGGGATTTGAATAAACTTTATTAGTTGCACAGTTACAGAACTCGGACAGTACACAGAGCTGGATGAGAACTTTCGATGTGTGTTAAAACCCAGAATGACCAAAAAATGGAGAGGTTCATGCATAGTGCTGAAAATACACGTGCTCACACGCACGAACGCACACACACACACACACACACAAACAAATGCAATGCACTCAGCAAAAATGTTTTGTGTAAAATCTTCATCTTCACTGTCCTGTGCATGATCCCTCTAGGTCTCTTGTAAAGTCTGTTACAGCTGTAGAAAATGAGATATTCTCGTACACGTGCACACACATACATATGACCCAGCTAGCGCAAAACCTTCTCGCAATATTGTTGCTGCCGTGTAGCGGCGAGGTTAACAACACTGACAAAACATGACAGCGACATTGCGAGATCATTTTGTGTCAGCTGGGGAGATAAGTCCTCGGTCTAAGCCTCTTTGAAAAGATTTGCTTTTGAATATGAGATGTAGCGGAAAATCCAGCTGAAAGAGATTAAAGTGTAATCAATAGAGGGCGTAGAATGTGGAACGCTGCGTATTAACTGTTCCAGAAGCCCAGTGGCTTCTCTTCTTCTCGCTCGACCAACGGCTGTCCAGTGTTTCACCAGGTTGATGGCATTCACACGTGAGGGCACCGGGAGGCTAGGTGTTGTTTGTAGGTACAAGCCCAGCAACATATCGTACGATCATGTTGACTCTTTGTGATCTCCAAGTTGTTAGATTAAAATTGCTGAAAAACTTGCGTATGAATACCCGTGGACAGAGACTCAAGGATGTTGTTTATGAATCCAGGCCACTGTATGGTATTTAAGAAAACAGCAGAAGACTTGGTAGACATTTATCTACGGATACATGGCGTGAGC
>NC_049204.1:60413917-60428917 GCF_013347855.1 Anguilla anguilla | reverse complement strand
CTATCATTCTCATTCTCTCTCTCTCTCTCTCGTGGTGAGATGCATCATGGGAGCTTTCATTGGAGCTTTCCCCCAGATTCCGTAGCAAGCTGGAGTTGTTTACCGGCAAACAAAGAGTTGCATCATGGGATATCTGTGTTGTTGCTGTGGTGTTTGGGGCACCAGGGGGATGCAGGCAGGACAAATTACCCCCTAAATTAGAACTGGTGTTTTGGACACCCTCACCCCCTTTTCCAAATTACACAAGAGTGCATTTAATTGTGAGAGGGAAAAAAACTACAGGAAACATAACACTTCTTTTTTATAAAACAAATAAATGTGTGTGTTTTTGAGAACCAGTGCCTCGGGAGTGCGGCTCTGCAGGCCCTGCAGTTTCCAGCGGCGATGCAGATATCTCATACGGCTGATGCGATGAGCCCTGCAGGGGGGCCAGACTGAGGCTGCCATCACAAACCGACTGCACCACCTGCTACAGGAGTCAAATCAGTGTCTTCTCATTTATTTATGATTATGACGAGACCCCCCCCCCCAGCCCAAAGGGAAACAGCCTGTCTGTTCAAGGATCCTTCGGAACTGCATTTAACAGTGATAGCCGATCTAGCTGTCGTTCCACCAAAGTGTGACTCTCTTGCTTTTTGCAGTATATACATTTTTAAGAGTTTAAGTTTTCTTCCATCCAGAAACAAAAATATAAAAAATAAATAAATGCATAAAAAAAACAATAAATGTAAATTTACTGAATAAACTGAATTTTTTTTTTTACTAAACTTGCATTAACTGTCCTTGGAGCGATGATTTCCAAATAATTGTGGGCAAGTTTTTGACTTTTGTCATTTGTTAGTTTTGTTTTTTTGACAGTAAAAAGTTCAGTAAAGTTCAGTAAATCACCAATTTTCCTTGTCAAATTGCCTGTGTGGGAACAAAAAATAAATAAAAAAATACACTTGCACTTGCAGTTATTTGCCAGTTGGCGTTAAGGGCGAGCGCTGGGTGACTCCACAGCCGTGCGTCTTTGCCGCTCGTCAGAAGGTCATAACGCCGTTCAAAAAAACCAGCCGGTCCATTGTTTGTCGTGTTCTGTGCTCTTATCGTTCACAATCGGAGTGCATTCTGGGTAGCTGTAATCTTTTAATGGGATGACATCGACTTGATTCCATCGATTACGCGCTGGCCCCGTAGGGGGAGATTTCGCAGAACCTCGGAGCGAGGGTGCGAGGCCTGTTCTGTTCGCTTCACCGATTTCCCTAAAATTACTGAAACACACTTTTTATTCTCAGATTTTCATCTCTGAATATGACTGACACCATCATTCTCTCTCTCTCTCTCTCTGTCTCTCTATCGCTCTCTCACTGTCTGTCTCTTTCTCTCTGGCTTGTTTATTGTGTGTGTGTGTATGTGAGTGTGTGTTTGCATGTGTATGATATACTGTATGTGTGTGAGTGTGTATATACAGTACTGTATGTGTGTGTGCACATGTGTCACACATACTGTATGACACATATGCACACACACATACAGTACTGTGTGTGTGTGTGTAATGTGTGTGTGTGTGTGTGTTTATGATATGTGTGTGAGTGTGTGAGTGTGTGAGTGTGTGTCCTCACAGAGATACAGTCTATCAGACAACAGGTCCTCGCAATATCATTCTGTTGTCCTGCCACACAGGCCAATACTGAGGACTACAAGAAAATGAATGAAGACTGAGTGTAATCCTCTTACCCCCACCCTGTGCACAGCTGTGAAATACACAGACAGATACACAGGAAGTTGGGTTCCTGCTGCCCCCCCCCCCCCCCCACCCCCCTCCCTCTCTCTGCATGTCCTGCACCCTATGTAGCCTCAGCAGCTGGGGAGAGAATTGGGTCAAACCTGTTCCCCATGGGCGCCTCTGTTCATGACACAAGCTGGGATTCAGATGTTCACACGACACTCCCTTAATGTCAAGCCAATGTTTTTATGTTTTTTTTTTTCCATTATTATTATTATTTTTATGTATATATAAATCTCATGGCTGATGATGACAACATAGAGTCACCGGAGTGACATAGAGTAGCCGGGGCAACATAGAGTAGCTGGGGCAACATAGAGTCACCGGGGCAGCATAGAGTCAGATCCATGAGGAAGTTGCGGTGAGATCTTCCTCAGAATTCCCTGGCTGCTGCCTGTTAATGTTGGAGAAACAGAGAGAGAGAGAGAGAGAGAGAGAGACAATCCACCCACGGTTCTCCCTGCATCCTCAGGGGGGTTTTCTCCTCCCCGCTGCTGTGCCTTGGTTGGGTCATGTTGGGCTGGGGCACGGAATTCGCGTGAAGGGCTTTCAGGTATTGGTCCTGTTTTTGGAGAGCGCAGTAAAAAAATAAATATAAAAAACGGAATGAGGCTGAACTGGGCTGCGAGCGGAGATAGTAAGGGAATCCTGCTGAGTGCAGGAAGAAACAGGCTGAGGCTGGGATTTACAGACCCACACTCTACCCTCCCCACCTCTCTGTGTGTTTCTCTTTCCCTCTCTCTGTGCCTCTCTTTCCCTCTCTCACTGTACCTCACACTCTGTCTCGCTATCTCGCTCCCTCTGTCTCTCTTTCTTCATCTGTCCCCATCTCCCTCTCTGTCTCTTTCCTAATTCTTTACTCCACAGATATGTGTACAGAGTAAATACACTCCCGTGATACACCAACAAGAAGGAAACTGTACAAAAAGTCAAACATAAACCAAAGTGGGGGGGGGGGTCCCTCATCCTGCTCCCAGATCACACCCCACCCAAAACTCAGCCGTTTCCTCTTTTTATTTATTTTGGCCTGGTGTCATTTCCTGGACAAGCCTTGCAGCATCCCACTGAGCCCATGCGCCTTGAACAAAATCTGTAAATGTACTTATTGCTGTATTTTATTTTATTTTTTTCTGTTTCGTTTTTACAGTGCAAAGTTTAACTCGTGACTGTATTTCTATCTGGGCCGAGTTGTTGAGAAGCTGAATGTGATCCGTGGCCTGCTCTGGACTGGCCATCGGTATCTCCCCAGCTAACTCACAATGTTTTCTTCAATGTTACTGGAATGTTTCCTCAATGCTGTAACATTGCCATTTCATAGTAGCAACATTTGTGAGAAGTTTTTGTCTCGCGTGGGTCCACATCTTCAGGCCTATCTCTCTCTCTCTGTTGCCCACGCCACAGGAAGCAGTGGCAAGTGGGGCGAGAGAGAGAGAGAGCATTTGTGGGTAAATACTGACTTTGTCCATGAGCTGGATCCATTGGCAAAGAGTGAACAGATTAGTCGTTAATTCTGAACCCTGTGACGTTTGCTCACTGATAGACGAGGCTGTCGGGAGAGGATGCCACAGAGCTTTGAGACCGTTAGCAGATTCATCTTATGAATGGCCTCTGCTCCCTAACTCACTGCAACGCCCCGGGCTGTCTGTGAATATCTGTCCACAGCCAGCCATCTGTATGTGTGTGTGTGTGCGTGTGAGAGAGAGAGAGAGACTGTGCCTGTGCGTTTCAGTGTGTTTGTGTGTGTCAGTGAGATAGAGCGAGAGAGAGAGACTGTGCCTGTGTGTGTGTGTGTGTGTGTGCGTGTGTGAGAGAGAGAGACTGTGCCTGTGTGTTTCAGTGTGTTTGTGTGTGTCAGTGAGATAGAGCGAGAGAGAGACTGTGCCTGTGCATTTGTGTGTGTGTGTGTGTGTGTGTGTGTGTGTGTGTTTGTGTGTGAGTGAGATAGAGCGAGATAGAGAGACTGTGCCTGTGTGTGTGTGTGTGTGTGTGTGTGTATGTGTTTGTGTGTGTGAGTGAGAGAACATTCTATCCTTGTACTTTCTTTAATTAATTTTCTTGTTTTTAGGAATGGTAAGAGAAGAAGGCTTGTATGCTAGTACACAATCACCTTCCTGATGCAAATTACATACGCAGGTTAATTACTTTTTTTCTAATCAACAAGAGCTGGAATAATCGCCCTTTTCTGAAACTGACAAGAGACAGCATAGGGTCAGGCGGACTCAATACACTTCCTCACAGATCAGAATTATTTAAATTCATAAACACTTAGCGAGGTCAGCTGGGTTATCTAAATTGCTGCATTTTTTTTGTTGTACATGGTTACGGGCCTTTTTGTGCAATTTTGTGGAGAGATATTGGAAGTACTAGAGTGCACTGCCTGCATACCAAAGTAGTTTTCATTTGGTAGCTGATCTCTCTCAGCCAGAAACATTGCTACACGCCTGGAAATTACATCACATGACCGTAAATGACATCACTCAACAGCTTTATTCTTTTTTGCTTTCAGCCTGCCGAAATGTCTCAAATGTGGGAGAGGGCAGTTTTCTCATGTTAACTGCAATGGCTAGCTTACAATGAAAGCTGCCCCTTTGGAGATGCTGAAAGCAAATGAGAGGATAAGCGTGCATCTAAAGTCCAAATTCCAGATGAAGCGATGACATGTTTTTGTCCTGGAGTCACACACCAAGTACTCTCAAAATTTCATTCCAACTTTAAAGTAGAATTTAATGCATTCCTGCACCTTCTTTGACTCTGTGTTATGTACAACTGGATTTAATCCAAAATAAAAAAAGAAGAGCCATTTCCAAAAGCCGCAGCCCTTCTGCATTGCAATCTGTGATGTCGGCTGACCTGTGGAACATTGTGTTCAGCATCCAAACAAATCAATGCCTTTGCCGTTCCCACAATGCTTTGCTGCTGTTGAACGGCGACCAGTTCGATTAAACCCTTCTTACGGGCCGGGGGCAGTCTGGGCTCGCGCTGTTCACCAGAACATGGGCCTACCGGCCTGACCTGCACTTTCCAATCGAACCGGAGAGAGACTCCCCTCACACTGCTCTCTCGAATTGAAAAACTTCATTTGCCATTTCAGCAGATGGCTTTGCATTTTAAGAAGAGGCTCTTGCACACATACAGCTAGCACGCAGCGCTACACCGACAACACAAGCACAGGCCATTTCAGACAATAGATCAACAATATAGACAACGCATTAGTTCAGTGCCAGTGCGTCTGGGCAGTTGGCAGTTAAGCTGCTGCCCCTCTTTAGCACTGAGAAGTTTAATGCCCCTCGGCCCAAATGACTTTGCTGTTCTGTTGGTCCAGGGTACCTTTTAATTTCTGCCTCATAATTGGCCCGTTTCTCTCCCTCGCGCTGCGCTTAATGGATGTAATCACATGGCGATTTGAGGCGTCGCGAACGCACGGGGAGGACGGAGGCGTGAATAATCCCTCCGAGGTGCGACGCATCTGGAAACGCGGGGCTGCGTTTTTTTTTCTGAAGTCGCCGTCCGCGGGGAAACGTTCACGGGCGGCGTCATTCTGGCTTGGCTGAGATTGGCATGTAGCGGGCGAACGGTGCCCTTCCGGGGAAAATAAATGAATAAATAAATAAATAAATAAATAAATAAAATTCAAATAATACAATTTTAAAATGGAAAACAGGGAACGGGAGCGCAAACAAACTTCAGTGACCGCTTGTACTGTGGCTTTGGGTAGCTACTTATCGGAGCCAAGTGTTTTTGTTTGTCCAATGTCAACAACAGCTGGGGGGTGGGGGGGGGGTGTGCTTGGGAATAGAGGAATAAGATTTGCCTTTGTCTAATCCTCTGATAGCATCAGCTGTGTGGGGGTGGGGGGGCAGGTTGGGTCATATCCGCGAGACGTGTCTGTCTGTGAGTGCTGGGGAGGTCTTCCTCGCCCCAAACAGTAGCACCCTCACCACCCCTCCGGCTGTTAACAAATTCAGCACCCTTAAACACCAAACCCCCGGGCTGGGGTGGAGGGGGTGGGGGGGAGGGAGACAGGGCTGTTATCTTATTCATTCATTTGTGAATTCCGTTTATTGCCATCTGTTTATTGTTTATTTTATATCTATTTATCATGGTCTTGGTTCATTATTTTGGGGGAATTGGTAAGGGGACCTGGCTCGCCCCTGATTACGCATGCGGGTCCAAGGCAACAGTTGCCTGGTTAATATGGACTTACCCACAATCCACTGGGCCTCCTGTTCTCCTTAATTGGATGGTTACGAGAGAAATGAAAAGCTGTTGACATGAAAAGCTAAATTCATTGTGGATAAGTGGCAGTCAGGAGAGCTCTACCATTGCGATTAATGTTGTTGATGTGATCCGTTCAAAGGAAAAAAACATGGTGCTGTTGTTATCTTTTGTCGCACTTTAATTTAGCTCTGAACTCACTTAATTTTACGTCCGTTAGGGTCACTGACATTGCCGTAAGGAAAGAGATTAGATTAGATTGGTTTTGTGATACACATATGAATGAGAAATTAGCCTTGTGTCCTTGTGCTAGCATGTGTGCACGTATTTGCATGACTGAGCTAAGCCCCTTTGCGTCGTCATAGACGCCTAGTAATCAGCCCTGATGGAAATTGACCACAGAGCTTTGCAATTAGAAAGGGGATTTCAATCACGAAGCTCACTGCACAGATTTTTTTTTAAAAGAAGAGGGCACGTTCTCAAGGTGCATTATGGGAATGATTTGGGATGATTGTGGCCCAGTTGTTAAATATGATATTTTATTGTTATGATTTTTGTTCTTTGCAGTAGTAGTAGTGCGTCTCTCTCCCTGTGTCCAGCTTACGACGGCGGGCTAACTGCGTATTTCCGCCGGTGTGTTCAGGCTGAGAGGGCGATCTGACTGCGTTTTTTTTCCGCCCTTGTTTCCGCCACAGGTTGAGATGTTTGGTGAAGCAGCTGGAGCGCGGCGAGGCTTCCGTCGTCGACCTGAAGAAGAACCTGGAGTATGCAGCCTCGGTCCTCGAGTCCGTCTACATCGAGGAGACACGGTGCGGCCACTTCCTCCTCCTTCACTTTCCCTCCTTTTAATATTTACAATATATATATATTTTAAAAACCTTTAAATATGCTGCATCTTCAGCCAGGACTTCAATGTTTAAAAGTGCGGCAGCTACACATACAGAAGACCATATGAAACCAAACCCAGGGCTCAAACATTGATGAAGCTCAATGTCACATTGTTGTACAGGAGTGATCACTCTACTGCCCTCTAGTGATGGGAGGACAAGGCTTCATGTGCCCATGAATGGGCGGAGCTAACACCTGCCCCCCAATCATTGGTGGAGCTGGTTCTCCACTGACACTGAAGGAGAGAATCACAGACAGCTCTCTCTAGAAAACTCCCAACTGCTAATTTATTATATAAATATATGAAGCGCAACAAGCACAGATGAGGTCCTCTCTGCCTGTGTGTGTAATCCTGACCACGGTCTTCTCTCACTGTGTGTGTAATCATGACTGTGGTCCTCTCTGACTGCGTGTAATCATGACTGTGGTCCTCTCTGACTGCGTGTAATCATGACTGTGGTCCTCTCTGACTGTGTGTAATCATGACTGTGGTCCTCTCTGACTGCGTGTGTAATCATGACGGTGGTCCTCTCTCACTGTGTGTGTAATCATGACTGTGGTCCTCTCTGACTGCGTGTAATCATGACTGTGGTCCTCTCTGACTGCGTGTGTAATCATGACTGTGGTCCTCTCTCACTGTGTGTGTGATCATGACTGTGGTCCTCTCTCTCTCTCTGTGAAATCTTGTCCACGGTCCTTTCTGGCCTGATGGACTTTCACAGCATTGAGAGATAGAGATAGAGAAGGAGAGAGAGAGCGAGACAGAGAGAGAGAGAGAGAGAGAGTAAGAGTGCAAGCAAGAGCATGTGAGAGACAGAGAGAGCAAGACACAGAGACAGAGCGTGAGAGAGAGTGAGAGCGAGCGAAAGAGAGAAAGGGAGAGAGGGCAAAGGGAGAGAGAGAATGAGGAAGGTGGGGGTGCAGCGTAACATTCCCCATGTCCCTGTCTGACTGAATATTTACTGGCGGAGATGTTAGGAAGGCTTTACCCCATTATATAATGACTGTCCTCTCTGTGATTTGATGGCTTGGTACAAGTCTTTTCACACAGTTCCCAGGAATCTCATTAACGTGTCTGTGTTTGATAAACATGTCCTTTCCACATACTCACCAGTTCATCTTTTTGCCCCCTTTACAATTAAAAAAAAAAAACATTTTATTACACACCCAGGTGATGGAATTCTACAGCCCCCTGTCTGCCCATTGAAAGGAGCTGTGTTCAAAGTCATCTCACGTTCTAATTAAACAGCATCCTTTTCCTCCTCAAAAAAGGAATGACTTACAGAGGCACAAGCCATGAATGCGTCTAGATAAAAACAAATTTAAAAGATTTAATGAAAAGATTGAAAAAGATATTATGCAAATGTTGGGTATTTCTTGGGGGGAGAAAAAACAAAACGTTATTTACCGTTACCTGCTGAACTGAGGGATTATGGTCCTCAGCTGTTGTGACAGATATAATCAAGGCTGGGGACACAGCACTGACTTTAGGAGTCTGTCCATAGTAACTGAATGTGTAAATGAGTATGATCATGTAAATTAATTAATTGAATTTAAATGATGTAACGCTAGAAAAGGCCCTCCTTTAAAAATAAACAGCTGATTTGTGGGCCATATCAGAGAATAGGCAATGCTGTTTTTTTCGACTTCTGAAAATGGCATAATTTCGCATGCCATTTTCTTGAAGTTAAAAGGGAAAGTCTTCTATCTGAAAGACGTGATATGACATATTCAAATGCTCCATATTTTTGTGCGCTGATTGCACGTCCCTTCCCTACTTGCGTGATTCGCAGACACAATCAGGTTTACGGTTCCTGGGTAGAATCAGGAATGAGTCCTCTGCGCCATCACGCCATCAAAGATATGCAGGCATTAAATTCAGATTGGATTGGATATTCAGATCGGTTTTGATGTCACTGTCTTTGACTGTGAATTCCTGGAATTGCCAGAGAATTCCTCTTGTATAAACTTCTGCTTAAAAAATAAAAAACAAACAATCACAGGCTATTTGTGAGTGGATGTAAATAGTCTGTGATTGGTTGTGGAGTTATGCTGGAGGCTGTGATTGGTTGTGAGGTCTGTGATGCCGCCCCCCTGTGGCAGGCGGCTGGTGGACACGGAGGATGAGCTCAGCGACATCCAGTCGGACTCGGTGCCCTCGGAGGTCCGTGATTGGCTGGCCTCCACCTTCACGCGGCAGATGGGGCTGATGTTGCGGCGGACGGAGGAGAAGCCGCGGTTCAGGAGCATCGTGCACGCCGTGCAGGCTGGGATATTCGTGGAGAGGTGAGTACAGGTGCACAGGCGTGTGTGGGTACAGGTACACAGGTGTGTGTGTGTGAGTACAGGTGCACAGGTGTGGCCGCCCGGCCAGTTGGGGATGGAATGAGATCACACAGTCAGGCAGGGATACTATGGCCTTACCACCTTATGGTCACCTCATTATAGTCACCTTGTTATGGTCACCACATTATAGTCATCTTGTTATGGTAACCTTGTTATGGTTACCTCGTTATGATCACCTCCTTATAGTCATGTTGTTATGGTAACATCATTATGATCACCTCCTTATAGTCACCTTGTTATGGTAACCTCATTATGATCACCTCCTTATAGTCACCTTGTTATGGTAACCTCATTATGATCACCTCCTTATAGTCACCTTGTTATGGTAACCTTGTTATGGTTACCTCGTTATGGTCACCTGACTGTGGTCACTATGGTTACCTCGTTATGGTCACCTGACTGTGGTCACTATGGTTACCTCGTTATGGTCGTCTCATTATGGTTACCTCGTTACGGTCACCTGACTATGGTCATTATGGTGTGTTGCCTCTCTTGGCCTGCTGGGTGGTGATGTACATTTTATCGAATGACTTGTGATTCAGGGGCTTCTCCTGCTCTGGTGCGTGATATACACACGCACCTTGCGGGCTTATGGGTTTGTGTATATAAAAAGGAATTGATAATTTAAGTTTATTCCTGTTGTACTCCACAAAAGAAAAGGTAGTTTCAAGGTTTTAAAAATATGACATTAACGCTGGAGGCGGGATATGGCTGTCAAATAACACGGCTGTTTTACAGCTCCCAAACTGCAATAAACCGGCAGACACCGGTGGCACTTTACTGCTCAGATACCACATAATTTGAATCATTTCTGTAGCATTGCTTTGTTTCCCCCCCCCCCCATTGCGTGTAATGATTCATGCATCCTGGGCAAGTAACGGCAGCTTAAAATTTTATTGTTGTCATGCATCCAGTTATTGCCCGTCCATCATTCCCAGCTGCCAGGTGAAGAACAACGTGGCTCCCATCCCGAATGAGATTTTCCGCCAAAAAAAGTGTCTCCATTGTAGAGTCACGTCGGGACAATCTCTGTGGGTGCAAGGCCTTACCTCTGAGCCCCATGAGTTGATGGAGTTTAAATGGACTTTGATTAGCTTTTTTATTTGGATGAAACTTGGGGTGTTACTAGAGTCCTGTAACGCTAAGACTCCTGGTGACACCTCCGTGCTCTGTGATGTCACAGTAGCGTGTGACACGCATGCTTCCTTAGCTATTGTGACATGGCCCACGGAACTGCATACAGTTCTGTGACCTGGCCCATTATGACTTCACAGTGGAAGCCGCTGCTCTGGATGGAGCCCAGGAGCCCTTGTACAGTGTGGTGTAATCCAGCAAAAGAGCGCACGCTGTCACAGTAAAAGCTTTCAGACATGGGGGGGCTTTACCCCCTGAGGAAAACAAAAGATTAAGAGCATGTCATGTGCCTTTTATGAGGCAGATTAACAGATTCTCACCGTGTCCCTGCAAAGGCTTCCCCCTTGGTTTGTTAGTCTATTTATTTATTCATATATACTTGTAGTGCATTTTCAAGAGGAGAGCTCTGGTTGGACTTTAAATGCAGTGTTTATATCCTGCCTGCCAGAGGGATTGGATGCAGTCTTAATGTCCTGCAGTTCACACGGGGAGCTTTTAAGCACAGTGCTTAATTCACAGGGTTAATCGTGCCAGTGTTTCTGATGCTCTGTCTGTCCCACTGTCTGTCCCCCTGCAGAATGTACCGCCGGACCTCCAACATGGTGGGGCTAAGCTACCCACCCACTGTGATCGCTGTGCTAAAGGTATACACACACACACAGGCACACGCACACACACATACTCATACACATGCACACACGCACACACACTGCTCCTGCTCACTGCTCCACACTGCTGCTCTGACCACTACTCCACACTGCTGCTCTGACCACTGCTCCACACTGCTTCTCTGACCACTGATCCACACTGCTGCTCTGACCACTGCTTCACACTGCTGCTCTGACCACTGCTTCACACTGCTGCTCTGACCACTGCTCCACACTGCTGCTCTGACCACTGCTTCACACTGCTGCTCTGACCACTGCTCCACACTGCTGCTCTGACCACTGCTCTACACTGCTGCTCTGACCACTGTTCCACACTACTTCTCTGACCACTGCTCCACACTGCTGCTCTGACCACTGCTTCACACTGCTGCTCTGACCACTGCTCCACGCTGCTTCTCTGACCACTGCTCCGCCCTGCTGCTCTGACCACAATTTGTATTCTGAGCTTGCTGTGGGATGCAGCCCAGCTCTGGTAATTCAGGTGTGAGAGGAGCATTTTCCGACGAGCGCGGGCAGTTTGTACGATGTCAGACACGGCCGATTGCAGTGATCCCGCGGCTGTTGCAGTGGGGCGTGCAGATAATGGGCTGTGGGTAGCGGAGGGGGGACTCGGTGCAGATCCTTCAAATCCAGATTGATCCTTCGCCTCGCCATCTGCCCCAGTCTTAAACAGAGGGACGGGTCAGAGAGAGTTTATACAGGGGCACACGCATTCATACTCAAACAGTACACCCACGCATTCACGTACATACACACACACACACACACGCATTCACGTACATACACACACACACACACACACGCACGCATTCACACACATACACACACACCCACGCATTCACGTACATACACACACACACACACACACGCACGCATTCACATACATACACACACACACACACGCATTCACATACATACACACACACACACACACACGCACGCATTCACACACATACACACACACCCACGCATTCACGTACATACACACACACACACACGCACGCATTCACACGCATACACGCACATGCACATTCTCTCACATACGCACACACGTTCATCCACACACACGCACACACATATGCATTTGCACACATACACGCGCATTCACACACGTACACACAAATTCGAACGCATACAAGCACGTTCACACACATGCATACACACATTCACACACATGCGCACAGACATTCACACGCATACACACACGCATTTGCACATATTCACATATATTCACACACATACAGTACACATAAACACACTGAGGTGCAGCATCTAAGTAAGTTCCATTTTTGCTGGGAAAAATGATGAATGCTCCATCCGTAGTGCATGATAAATGACTTCATTTTCATGTTGACTGAAATATTCAGTCGTCACGGTTTCTGATTTTGAATCAGAGGCTTTAGCCAGTTGAACAGAGGCACTCTTTAGGGAAATGGCTTTGCATGGCTGGCTTGGTGATAAAGGACCAGAGCCTCGTTCTGGACACTTCCTAGTTTTCCGGACCTGGGTACAGGGACCAATCAGGGTCGGTGAATCGCTGGCAGTGATAGAAAGGTGGATGGTGATTGGTTGAAACAGGGTATGGAAGCCTGCTTGGACAGAACAGGTCAGCCACGTTCCAGATCTCCAAGCATGGTGGTCTTTAAGGTTTACTCCATTTACTACACATAGGTACACACACACACACACACACACACACACACATCTGCCCATCTCCATGGGAGACCCTCTCCACAGGTACAAAACATCAAAATTTGAAGATTTTAATCTTTGATATGCAGAAATAAAAAATCTCTACAGAGCTGGGTGTGTGAAACAGTAGAAAGGACTTGGCACCAGAGAGAGAGAGAGAAAGAAAGAAGATAAAAGAGAGTCGATTTAGCTTAATGTTCTATATCTAGAAAAACTGACTGTAAATTAATTGCACTGGCAATGTACTCATATTTTTAATGGTTCTGGAAACAAGCAAAAAAAAATGTTAGAAAAAAATGAAAACATGAAATTGTACGCTGTGTTCTTCCTTCTCTCATCTGAATAATTTTGCGTGTCGAATGGGAAATGTTTTTCTTTCTTCCTCTCAGAACGTGGACAGTTGGTCATTCGACGTCTTCGCCCTCAACGAGGCCAGCGGAGAGCACGCGCTGAAGTTCATTTTCTACGAGCTGCTGACCAGATACGACCTGATCAACCGCTTTAAGGTGATGTGCCATTTCTGGTTTTGGGCATTTCTGTCAGGCAAGGCAAGGCAAGGCAAGGCAAGGCAAGGCAAGTTCATTTATGTGAACTTTCAAACACAGTGGCAATTCAAAGTGCTTTACACGTGAATAAAGGACAATAAAGTCGCAGTTAAAAACATAAAAAATGCAATGATTACATAAAATGAGGGAAAAGGGGAAAGGAATGAAAAAGATAAAGACTAAAAGCAATACTGAAACTTTAAAATGACTACATCAATTCAAATAGAGAAGTTAATTTGTTTTGAAATTTGTGACCAGGCAAATCCGCAATTTGCCAGCGATATGTATTCCATGCATCCATCCATGAAGTGTCAGTTCAACTGCCATTTGGGACACCGCCTGAGTCACATCTAGGCCAACCAATCAAAATTATTCTACTGACCACCGAATCAGAATGATATGATTCTACTGACCACTGAGCTAATGCCGTGGTTTACAGACCATCAAGATAATGCCGAGCTCTCTAGACCACTGAGCTAACACTGAGCTCTATAGACAACTGAGCTAACGCCAAGCTAAAAAGACCACAGACCTTACATCAAGCTCTATAGACCACAGACCTAATGTCAAGCTCTACTGACCACTGAGCAAACGCCAAGCTCAAAAGACCACTGACCTAACGTCAAGCTCTACTGACCACTGTGTGCGTGTATTACAGATACCCATTTCAGCGCTGGTGTCCTTTGTGGAGGCCATCGAGGTGGGGTACAGCAAGCACAAGAACCCCTACCACAACCTGATGCACGCGGCCGACGTGACCCAGACCGTGCACTATCTGTTGCTCAAGACCGGCATGGTGGTGGGTCTCAGCCTTCCCAGCAGCCTCTGCTGCGGCCCAGCTCTCCGCTCACCTGCTTTCTTCACATTTGCCTGCCATTTCAGGCACCTGGCTGACAAGAGTCGGAGCTGGGCAAGACATTCTGAATGAGGGCGATCAATCAGTCAGTCAGATGATATGTTATTTTCCGCAAATCCTTTGTAAAGTAAAAATTGATTGATTGATCACTCGTGTCCAGAGCGTCTGACATGGTTTCACAAGCAGTTCCTTTATAGAGAGACCCATATATGGTGAGAGGGTTCTGTCTTCCTTTTGTATTGCAGTGGTTTTTAAAAATCGACACACTGACCTGTTTGCATATTTTTGGAGTGCAATAGTTGGTCAGGAGGTTCCTAGATCATTCCCAAGTTCCAAACACATATAATTTGTCAGTTCCCTACTGAGGTGAAAAGTCCAGGGGTCAGAAAGTAGAGGTCCTGCCATGTGTTTCTTCCACCCATGAACTCAGACAGCTGGTCTCACTAATTAATTCTACCTCCTGTCTGAAGAATTGTGCTAAAAAGAAAATCCAGGTGATTGGGACAAAACACTGGAGAGGACTTTTACTTTCTGAACCTGGACATTCCACGTACGCATTTTTTTTTTTCACGAATGACATCATAGTAGCCCCATTGTGACCTCATTGCTCTTTGCTCAAAGCCAGTTCACAGCCCTGGAAGGTTTTTCCTGTGACAAGTCATTTAAATTCCAGTCTGATTAATCTGAGCCTCCGTCCCCTTCTCACTCTGTCCGGCTGTGAGGTCTTCACCGGATTGGGTACAGGGCATTTGTGATGGATGCCCAACGGGAAAGAACCTGTCCTTGCCACGTCTCCGTGGAGCACAAATCATGTGACATAATAATTTGTGATCTTTTGGACTGCATTCATAAAACATCTGCAGTCAAAGTTTTTTTTTTCTTCATCAT